>NC_090244.1:10670978-10720978 GCF_024489055.1 Chanodichthys erythropterus
TTTAAGCAAATGGAAACACAAAGAAAATATATTTAATGTATTCTCTCAGTCACCGCAGTAGGATTTTACCCAGCTATGACGACTTCCGCTTGTGAGAAACCCAGAAATGTGAAAAGGGTCTATTGTGAGTTATAAAGTCAGAATTTTGAGTTATAAAGTCAGATTGAGAGATATAAACTCATAATTGCGAGTTACATAATCAGAATTTTGAGTTATAAGTCAGAAATGCATAATATAAAGCTGCAACTGCATTATAATGTCAGAATTGCGAGTTTATATCTCGAAACTGAGTTTATAACGCAATTCTGACACAACTCGCAATTCTGACTTATTTCTCACAATTGTGATTTATATCTCGCAATTCTGACATTACAACTCGCAATTGCGAGTTAGGCCTATATCATGTAAACTCGCAATTATGAGATAAAAAGTCGCAATTACCTTTTTTTATTTTTTTAGTGGCAGAAACAAGCTTCCATAGTTTGTTACACAAAACCGTCCTGTTATTTCGGAAGAATATAGTGCACACATTATATGGACCATTTTTATAAGACATTCAGGAATCTTTTGTTTAGTTTTGTAAATGCATTGAAAAGAGTGACCAAAATTTCTCCTTTTGTGTTCCACGGAAGAAAGTCATATGGGTTTGAATCAACATGAGGGTGAGTAAATGACTTTTTGGATGAACTAACGCTGGGAATGAGAGAACAAACAGAAGGAGGAAGACATGAAAAGGGTGAGCAGAAGCACAGAAATCGAGCGAGAACAATACAAAGGAGTGTGTGTGGATTCAGACCAGCCTCAGTGGTGTCTTCAACCCTCCCACTCCACCAACACCAGCCCTTTGCTTTTCTTCAACATCACGCCATTCTTACACTTCACATTCCAGCACTTGAGAGGCAGCCTTTTCCCTTTTTCCAACACACTACACATTGGGTTTGTGTTTGTGTGCGTGTTTGCGAGTGTGCACACTAAGGATCTGTTTCCCAGGGGTGGCTTGTGTGGTTTAATAGTTTTGATGTTTAGTGAAAAAGGAACTCCTTTAAGGGGGTTCCCACAATGCATCTGGCCTGCCGCACAAGCACAGATGAAAAGAGCCGAAGAAAGAAAGAGAGAATAGGCAGCCCTCATGCTGCTGGTGGCATATTGAGACCACAGTCTGTGTGTTTTGCCCTTGCTTCTTTCTCTAACACATATGTAGACTACTACACAGCTCAATGCACATCTGGAAGGAGTTATATTGCATCCTAACACAAGAGGGAGCCACAGCACTCTAGACACCACAGGATAAGTTAAAAACAGCCAAAGAACTTATTATCCATCATAAGTGCATGTTATTTTTTTAATGAATCCAAAAAATGAATCCTAAAGCATGTTCCTGGTCTTAAAGTGAATGATTCAGTGGTCTAAGCAAAAAACAAAGCAGTGACAACATATGATAATGCTAATTATAATTACAATCTCCTCTCTTAAATAAAGCCTCTTAAAAATATAAATCTTTAAAAACTTAAAAACTTATTAAATTAATCAACTAACTCCAAAATGTAACATAAGTGAAGACTGAGCCTTTTGATATGGAAAAAACACAAATCAGTTGAGTTTGTTGTCATAATTTGTTAGCATAACAAACTGGACTGAAGGATGTAATCTCAGTTCGTATTTCCAATCAGCCTTCATAAATTAAAAATTACAGAAGCATTAAGTATGACAAAAGTTAAAATCAATACAAAAAAGATTCAAACCATTCATTATAAAATGTGAGCCAAGTTTAATACTGCCTAGCAAGCACCGCTAATAAGAAACTAGCTTTTTTGTGATCTTGACTAGCTAAAGCAAAGTCAGCATGCTAGAGCATAGTTAGGATGCTCTGTGAATGTGGCCCCTGCTCTTATCTCAAGAGTCTCTTAAGATAGAATGTTCCAGAGTGTAATTTCTTTCAAATGCTGACAATGTAGTTACACGACTCCACGATGCAGTCCAAGTCTGCATGCCAGATGGCAGATAAGTGTAAAAGTAGCCTGTTTTTAGAGGCAACCAAGACAGAAGAGGTTACTTTGACAAGAGAAAGGTCAGGGGGGGGGGGAGTAAAAATGATCAGACAATCAAATAACTTTGTTAATTATTATTACTTAGTTCAAACAGGGCCTTGGGCCAAATACAACTGGAAGAATGCAGCTAAAGCAGGCTAATGGTTTAAAAATTGAGACTTAGCAATCTCTGTTAAATTATTTAAAGGAAAAAAAAAAATTTCACCTCAGACTGAATGAAAACCTATTATATAACTCAGTAATGTCACTTACATTACTTGCTTGAGTCCACTACAACTACAACAAAAAGAATGCTAGCTACAACATGCTAGCAAAGATGTGCATCAGTTTCCATTGCCTTAAAGAGTTAGTTCACCCAAAAATGAAAATTCTGTCATTTATTACTCTCCCTCATGCCGTTCCACACCCGTAAGACCTTCATTAATCTTCAGAACACAAATTAAGATATTTTTGTTAAAATCTGATAGCTTCCGTGAGGCCTATATAGGGAGCAATGGACACTTCCTCTCTCAAGATCCATAAAGGTACCAAAAAACATATTTAAATTGGTTCATGCGAGTACAGTGGTTCAATATTAATATTATAAAGCGACGAGAATATTTTTGGAGCGCCAAAAAAACCAAAATAACGACTTATTTAGTGATGGCTGATTTCAAAACAATGCTTCATGAAGCATCGGAGCATAAATGAATCAGCGTGTCGAATCATGATTCAGATCGCGTGTCAAACTGCCAACGGCTGAAATCACGTGACTTTGGCGCTCCGAACAGCAGATTCGACACACAGATTAATTTATGCTCCGATGCTTCCTGAAGCATTGTTTTGAAATCGGCCATCACTAAATAAGTCGTTTTTTTGGCGCTCCAAAAATATTCTCGTTGCTTTATAATATTAATATTGAACCACTGTACTCACATGAACCGATTTAAATATGTTTTTAGTACCTTTATGGAACTTGAGAGAGGAAGTGTCTATTGCTCCCTATGGAAGCCTCACGGAGCTATCGGATTTCAACTAAAATATCTTAATTTGGAGGTCTTACGGGTGTGGAACGGCATGAGGGTGAGTAATAAATGACAGAATTTTCATTTTTGGTTGAACTAACCCTTTAAGGCCCATTCGCACCAAAAAAGATAACTATAAAAGTTAATTATAACAAAAAGTACATTAGCGTCCACACCATCAGACGATAAGCGTGCGCTGCAGTTTTGTCATGCGCTTCTTTAAATGCTCTTTAAAGTCAGGTGGATTCTGATTGGCTGTCAATGTTTTTTATTGTTCATCAGCCAAAAAACAAAACAAAAAACATTTCTCAACAATAAATTTAGATCATATCAGGTGCTCCAAAACCGTATTAGGAGGCACAGGAAGCAGCCATAACAATATGGATTCCCACAGGAAGATGATAAAATAAACAACTGAAGTTAGCGATATGGAGAACACTTCTAATCAACGACTTCCAAAGAATGAAGATAGACATCTCACTTTATCACTCTTGCTAGCCTGCATAAATGAGCCATCACATCTTGCCTTCCACCCTCCAAGTATTCTTGCCACTGATATCATCCCCTCTGACACACAACTGGGAAAAAAAGTGTTTAGAGTGATGTCATATTTCCTCCATGAGAAAAGGACAGCACACACACACACAACCACAGTGTGAGCTGCAGGGTGGCAGCGTTCCCATATCTGCCAGTTTGACCTTATGAGAGAGAGTTCAGCAGTTCCAACTCAGACCTGCGTCAGAAGACTTAACAACCAGGCGGAGAAATCAGATTTACAACAGAAGGTCAGGTTGAATACATCCCTCAATATCTGGTCAGTGGAGTCTTTCGGGAAACTACCACCTTCCTAGCTACTGAGAATTCAGGGTGGCTGGAAGCAAATGCTGAGTGACTCATACCTAGAGGTCTAAATGTTACTGATTTATTTACTGGATGGCAGATTGAGGATAATATCCAAAGACTACTCACCACTTCGGAATTCGCTATGTCTGCTAAGGAGTCTTGGGGTCCGTCCACCACATCCTCTGCTAAAGTGCTGTCATCTGTGAGGTGGAATCAAGGCAAAAGACATTTAGAATTTGTAACTGATAGAAGGACGAAACGCTTATTTGCATTGATATTTTCTGAAACATGCTGAAGATGATGAGGCTAGTTTTTCATGTATGAGCAACAAAATGTTTCATTTGTATAAGACCCACAGTTTCAGTGAAATTCACATTTGTGACTTAACTGAAACTTCCCAAAATCAATAAGTCATTCATTAACTCAGCTGCTGATTCATGTCTGAGGACTGAACATTTCAGTGGCGTAGGTATATTCGTTTACTTAAAAATGAACAAATCAGGATAAGACTGACCAATCAGATGTGTTCTTGACCAATACAGCAATATAGCATTTGATCAAAGGAAGTGACTTATTCCTCCATTTCAAATGAGATCAGCAACTCCATGAATGTGATATAAATAACACATACAGTAAGCAAGCAGCTATTAGTAGAACAATGCTGAATTCTCATCTATGTGGAAAAGAGCTGGGCGTCTACCTTGACAATCTTTCAACTGTTTTCATTCTGTGATGTGAGGCAGAGGTGACATCACCAAGTTGCCAGGATACAATGTGCTGCAAATACACACTATCGTTTGCAAACACTCCCTATTAACACAGTTACCTGAATGGCAATAAAAGTTTTTCCCTTCCGGATGGAAACCTAAACCACTGATCTATCAAAACCAAATAGCTTTGTTTCAACTGACTGAATGTTACTAAAAATATCAATATCTGAATATATATATATTCTGTAAGGCAAACACCATTGCATTCACAATCACACATAAAAGTATGTCGGAATACAGTAAAGCTAATGATCAATTAGCTTCAGCTGTGAACAATGTGACTAGAATGGCATGAAAAACAAACTTAATTTAGCAGCAGCACAAAGTCCAAGATCAATTCAAACAGCTGTTACATGGGATGGTAAAAAGTAGAGTTGATAGCATCAGATTCCCTAAAATAACTGTTTAAACAATCTATATCAGCATCAGCAGAGTGATAAATAAAAACGCATTACCTGTCATGTGTTCCACATGCAGTTCCTCAGCATGTTGCCGTACAGTTTCACTGTGCTCCATCAAATTAACAAGCATATCTTGATGTAATCCATTCAGGCTGTCAGGTGTGTCTGAAGGCTGCACTTCCTCAGACAAATCATTGTCTATATCCACTGGGGAAGTGCGTTCCAAATCCTGGTGCAATCCACTATTAATATCCAAAGGGGAAGTAAGCTCAGCTGTTGAGGACGAGGCATTGAGTGGGTCAGACATGGAGGAACTCTCCAGAGCAGAACCACTGTTAGTGTCCATGGGAGAGGATGGGCTGTCCCCAGAGACAGTCGTCTCACTAATTTCGGTAGTCATGTCGACACATTCTTCCCCATCGGGAATTGCAGCACAGATCTTTACTCCATCAGCGAAGGGGCTCTCAGAAGATCGGCTGTCTTCACTTTCTGTTAGGAGTGAGGCACAAGAGGGGTCTAGGCCATTCACACATTCAACAGTAGGTTCTGATAGTGTGTATGCACTCTCCTCGGAAGATTCTGCATTGGATTCAGCACAATCATTGTGTGTGATTTCCGATGGATCAGGGAGATTGCTCAGTGTTTCCTGTAAAGTGGAGTCAATTTCCCTTTCCTGTACAGGTTCCTCTGGAGCAACATCCTTAACTAGAACCGTTGGTTCCCCTGGCTCACAAATTTGATTTTGATTTGAATATTCCTCAGGAATTTTCTCCACCAGTTTGGACATAGAGTCTGGCTGAGCAAGTGCTTCAGATGCCTCTTCTCCTAACAGTGCTCCTACAATTATATCACCTCCAGAATGTTCAGAAGACAGTATTGTAGACACATCCGGTTGTAAATCAGTTCCAATAACGACTTCGGAGTCAGCTGGCAGAGAAGGTTCATCAGAAGGATTTGATTTGTCATCCAACTCCGAAACAACAATGTCCTCAATAGATTCCGGATCTCCAATGAGCTCTTTAGGGTCTTGTATCGTCTCATTAGGGGTTACCTCCTCTTTGCTTTCATCAGGCAGAGACCCTTCAATCTGGCAAGGTAAAACCTCCACAGTAATGCCAACGGAAACCTCTGCTATTGCATTAACGTCACAAGCTGTGTTATTCAACAAAAATTCCTGACAGTCTGATGCAGTTTCTGAAGATTGTGTGACTTGGTGTGGCTGTTGAAAACTTTCTGTAGTCTCAGACAAGGCATCCACAGCTGGACTTTCATAAGAGGAAGTCTCGGGAACGGGTGAGAGTCCTCGTCTAACCTTATGTACCGGTGCTGGTGCCATGTTTGGCCGGAGATTTGACGACACCAAAGAATCTTCCTCTAAAATGTTAAATACAGAGTTCTGCTTTATGCTAGCGTCATCTGCAACCAAACCAAAAACTGACTCAGTGTTGCCTTTGGTGTGTTCGTTAAGATTTCCTGTCTCTGTCTCTAGAGTACCTTGTGGCTTGTCAACCCCAAGAGAAATAACAGTTTCATCGTTTCGTACAGGCGAGGTAACTTCTGAATTTACCTGAATTAAAGTCAATTTAGCTTCATCTGTTCTCACCGAGCATTCTGTAGGCAGCTTGGATTCGATCTCGTTGTCGCGCTGACCGTTTTCCTCTGGATCACGGGAAGAAAATTCTGAAGAGTTTAAGCCTATTTCCTGGCTGCTACTCGTCTCCCCTTCCCTTTCCTCTGGTAAGTCCCCTCGCCAACAAAGGTCTGTACTCCCCTCGCTCTCCACCTCTCTTTGTGAAGGCTGACTAGTTTCCGTGGGGAGGAGACCCTGAGATTGTGCGTGGCCCATGTCTTGGGACTCAAGGTTGCCAGATTGAGCGTTATAGTCTGTTTCAGTCTCTGAACTCCTCTGGCAAGTCTCCTGCACTTCTTCGTTCCCTTTATCAGGCTGTGAAGCAGCCCCCTGCTTGGCACTGATTACGCAGAGCTCTATATCAGCTTCCTCCCACTGATTTCCACAGGAAGGGGCACTGAAAGTCACAGAATCGCTTTCTACCCGCCGCTGCGAACAGTCAGCCTTATCTGAAGCCTTTCCAGTATCCCCTACAGCTGGCAGTTCGGGCTCCACCTCAAAGTCCTGCGATTGGACATGATCTCCTGTGCCGTTTTGACGAAGACACAATAAATCCTCAACGGCAGAGCTGTTTAAAAGTGATTGGCAGGTTTCTTCTTGTTCAGAGTTGGGTTCCTGACGCTGAGGCTCCAGTGTGTTGGGCGGTAGGCAGTCAGCAGTTTCTGTGCTATCACTTGAGTCCCTGTTAAGAATCAGCAGTGCTGGCTTATGCTGTGTCAGAGGATCTTCCTGAATAAACAAAGTTCAAAAATAGCTATTAAATAAAGCAGAACGCCTTATACAGTCCTCATTAAAACTGACATTAAACATTAACCCAGAGAAAGCGAGCAAGAGTGCGTGCACAGAGAGCGAGAAAGACAGAAATTAGTCTGTGATCTGCATTTAGTCACTTCCTTTAGTCACATATAGCAACCTCCTGCAGATTTCTAGCACAAAAAACAAACAAACCCTGCTGATCGTACCCAGCTGGAAATATCACTGTGATCTTAAAGTTGCAGAGCAAGAAAATAAGACCTACCTACTGCCACGGAGGACTCCCAAATCACTGACTCACCTTCTGATGTGACTGAATGAGGCGTTGGAGTTCCTCCACATCACACTGAAGGCTAGGTGTGGGACTCCCTGGCACATCCTCCAGCGTCAGGGTGTAAGTGTTTAGCTTGGGGTGGTGTCGCAGAACTCTGCCTTCTGGATAACGCCACTTGGATGTTTTTGTCTCCAGCTCAGGCAAGTTGTCAACCCTGCCCAACACAAACATAGCAAACTTTGTGAACACCCAGTCTCGAGGCATTGAATCAGCAAGGCCACACCCAGCACACCTACAGAGGATGGGAAGTAATACAGAATACTGATTGTTGTTGCCTATTGAACACAGAATGTCAAGTGTGAAAAATCACTTGTTTAAACAACAAACAACATAAACTTAAAACAGGTTTACATCTGTCATAATGTTGCTGTGAGCTCGGACAACAAGAATTTCATTGTTCCTTTAGACAAAGATATGAAAAAACAAACCCATTCTCACTAGTGTAAAAACCTGTTCTGCTTTTTCTTTTCGCATGGGGAGAAGAAAAAAATAGAATAGGGAAAAGACCAATTGCGTGATTAATTTAAAAGTGAAATTGAAGTTCCTGGTGGCAGTTTCAACAGTCAAACAAGCTGTAAATACATTTAAGACGAGTACACAGCTGAACATGATGTATCTTTACATATCTGTCGGTCTCTTATCGACAAGGGAAAGAAGAATCACAAAGCTACAAGCTTTCAAAAGAGAAAATATGCAACTGTCAGTGTTTTTGTGTGTGCGATTAGCTCAGATTGTCCCCAGGCCCTGACACATGGGTAACAACAGGAACTGTTTTCACCTACTCTGTATCTAAGGTCCAAAGGGGTATCCATAGCAACCCTGTGACATCACCCACAGGAAACTAAAGTGCAAAGTGAAAAGGAGAAGCTCTTACGGTCTTGCAGACCTGAGAGGAATATTTTAGGCAGTCTGAGCACTAGCCAAATGGCAGATGTGATGAAAGGCTCACGACTTAAGCACTGGAGAGCTGAATGAATCATCATGTATAAGTGCTGTTTCCCTTCTATCACTAATTTAATAGATAAATCTATGAATACAACATGATGACTTAAATTGGTAACATCATGAGATAATATTTAGATATGGAAAATTATATTATGAATTATGAAGTATTCAAAATGCCCTATTATGCACTTCATAATCAATTGCACACTCAAAATGACCACAGTTACTATACTTACTATTATACATACATAAATTTAATTACTATTATAAAACATGATAACACATAAAATTGAGCATTGATAATGCATTATACCTTATAATCTTTAAAAGGTGCAATCATAAACAGGTAAGTATAATAATGTATTTATAAAAAAAAATAAAAATAAAATTAAAAAATCAGAATGTATATTAAAATATATTAGGGTAACATGAATTAAGATTCCCCCCCACCCCCTCTTATTTTTCTCTCCTGATAATTGATAATTCATGTTGTGCCTCTGGAAAATAGTGTTCTATGACCTTGTATGATGTTGAATATCAAAGCGTTTTGTGTTTATTTGTTAATGAGGAATTCTTTTAGAATTCTGGAATAAAAGTAATAGTTTCTATTTTGAAGTAAAAAGATCAAATTAGACACCACCACCATACATCTTTACTTTCATTAAAACCTATAGGTTAGTTGAGTGAAATCATTTCACAGTGTTTCTATTATGACATATCTTCAATTAAAATATAGTCAATTAAATATTGTTAATATGCATATGCCTGTATAGAAGTCATAGAATAATTTTACCTTTCCGATTAATTTCTTTTACTGGGATTCTACTTTGTCTGTAATTGGTTATTCAATTATTCAACTAAATTGAAAAAATAAATAAATAAACAACAATAGTTGATTTATCATTTTATATTAAATGACACTTCATTAAAAAAAATTAATAAGAATTATATCAAAAATCATTCATACATTGTGTAAAGTTTAGCCAGGCGGGCTTCTTACACCAGGTCCATCTTACCCATTATTTTAATATTTTACATTTGTGCTATAACAACTAAATTTGCAAATGTTTCTATTTATTTCCTATAACACACTGGCCGATACATCATCATCCTGCACATGCTAAATTTTTATCTAAATATGTTACAGTTTAAAAGTAAATCCACATTGTTCTTAAAAGGAACACTACTTTTTTTTTGAAAATAGGCTCATTTTCCAACTCCCTTAGAGCTAGACAGTTGAGTTTTACCGTTTTCGAATCCATTCAGCCGATTTCCGGGTCTGGCGGTACCACTTTTAGCATAGCTTAGCATAGTTCATTGAATCTGATTAGACCAATAGCATCTCGCTCAAAAAAAATGACCAAAGAGTTTCGATATTTTTCCTATTTAAAACGTGACTCTTCTGTAGTTACATCGTGTGCTAAATTTTGATTTTCTAGGCCGATATGGCTAGGAACTATACTCTCATTCCGGCGTAATAAATCAAGGAACTTTGCTGCCGTATCATGGGTGCAGCAGACACAATGATATTATGCACCACCTGTGACCCCCTACTGGAGACATTTGTGAGAGATGTAACTGCGTAATACAGTATCATTGCTAAGCTATGCTAAAAGTGGTACCGCCAGAACCGGAGATTGGCTGAATGGATTCGAAAATGGTAAAACTCAACTGTGTAACTCTAGGGGAGTTGGAAAATGAGCCTATTTTCAAAAAATTGGAGTGTTCTTTTAAGGAGGCATCTTCCCACATGTTACCTTATATATATATATATATTAATAGAATAATGATTAAGTTAACAATTCAGACTTCATAGAAATCCATGAGAAAAGCACATCAAAATGTTTTAGAAAACCACCAACGAAATACCATAATCTTTGAAGGAAAGATCTGAGGCAATGTCTAAGGGTGTGCTGTGGTTCAGTACACTTGCTTTAAATGAGGCACTAAACCAGAGCACTTAACGGCCTCCTATAACAGACTCTTGAATCCAGGGAGGACAGATCGCACACCAACACTGAGTCTGGTCTCTCCTCTATCCTTCAGACTACCTTGGTGCCCTTTTTCAGAATAGTCAAGTAGGGGAACATACTGTACTGTATGGAACCAGTCCGACACGGGTTTGCTAGCCATAGACTGTGAAGAGCACTGGCTGGGGGAAGCTGATAAAATTAAATGTCTCTGTTACACACACTCACACACACACACACACACACACACACACACACACACACACACACACACACACACACACACACACACACACACACACAGGTAATGCCACTTTACGGAGTAAATCTGCAGACAGGATCTTGTTGGTTTTAAACCGGTTTCTGTTGTAGACTGCATTGGCTTGCTTTAAAAAGATTGAGACAGCTTATGAGGCTTTAACTGTTTACAAAGAGCTCAGAGCCACATGGCCTGTCCTTGTGCTTTGCTCTTATCTCCCCCACATTTCAACATCCTCCTTTCTTCAGAAAACAACACTAAATCTCACCTCATTTTCAAAATATAATATAATATAAATCTATTAGACTCAGTCCAACATTGCTCTGTTTTAGAAATCAAACCAGCCCAACGGATCTGTTTGTCTGACCAATGGAAGACAGGGAGAGTGTTTGGAACACCTATTTGAAAAACAATTTACAAACTTCACCTTTATGACTTAACATTTTGTTTGAGTGTGACAAATACGATAAAGCTGTATTTGTTTAAGGCATTTCAAAGGTCACAACACTCCACTAAACACTATTTGTTCTGTTTGTTAAACTCTGCTCTTACATGTAACATTAAAATGTAAAAAGATTTATATTATATTATAACATTATGAATAATTATTTAAAAATAATAAAAAAATAAAAATAAAAAATCTGATAAAATATTATAGACCTTAAAAATTGATATGAAATTGACAATTTCATATTAAATATTATATTATATTATATTATAGTATATTATATTATATTATATTATATTATATTTTATTATATATTATATTTTATTATATATTATATTATATTATTAAATTATCATCAATTTCATATAAATTTTTTCAATGCCACTATTTTTTTGCTACTATTTCTGTAATACATTGATGAATTACAGCTCTATCATTATAGCAGACATATCATGAATTTCTTGGGAAGCCTTCAAATATTGTTTTTGACAATGGGAGGTGGCAGGTGGCCTTGAGAGTCAAAAATGTTACTAGAAAACGAGCCAAAAATACTCGTTAAGGATATAAATTTCTTTGCACACTTACTCTGTCAGCAGTTTCTGGAGCTGCGAGTGTCCTTTCTTCTGTGCGACCCTGGCCGGCGTACGACCCTGTTTGTTGGGAAGTCGGAGAGCCTCTCTTCCTCCAGGTTGCTGGAGAAGAAAGAGGGCTACCTTGCGTAGTCCGCGCTTTGCAGCAAAGTGCAAAAGTGTGTCTTGTGGTCCAGGTTCTACAGGAGAGGAAAAAGGAGTCGGGTTAAGATTGCAGTCTGAAACTTCTTCCTTGCCCTTTAAAAACACAATATTATCTAATGCATATTTCTGATAATGCTGCCTCATGGAAAGTGCCACACTCACTGCTTCATGGGGCTTCGAAGCTGTAGGCCCCACCCCCTGCAACTTCAGAACCAATGAGAGCCGGTAAAGCCCATGAACAAGAACCACCCCCACAATTCCCTCGACCTCTGTCAACAGAATCTCCTGACAAACTTGTGCAAACATCATTTTAATAGATCATTTACAATGAGAACAAAAAAAATGAGGCAGAGAGGGGTCCTGAGTGAAAGAAATGATCGTATTTGAAGGCATTTATCATAAAGACAGATTACAGAGTGCTGTTTTAAAAAGTTCAGGAAGCTTGAATGAGGTTCTCTGTGAAAGCAACAGAGACAGAGGAAGGATTGTTCTTGCTGGTTAATGAGAGGCTGAGAATGAGACTGCCCTCGTTTAATCGGCCCACTGAGGATCCAACAACTAATTTGAAGCCCCAAGCATGAAAAAAAGAAGCTGTGGTGAAGTGTAATCTGGCACTGGAAACAGCAGATCAGGATCACTACACCGTCTGATTGGAGACACAAGTGTGGACATGACATTATATTGAAAATACTGGTGTCACATAACTTGTATCCCAGTGCTGTGTTATAGTTGTCCCCCAGACTCAAAACACTTCAGTTACCATAGTAATTTTTTTTAACTGTAGTATCATAACCATACACAGGGTACCTGCATGTTTTTTCAAATGAAAATGAAATGCAATAAGAGAAGTTTAACTTCCCCATCTTAAAGAGACAGTTTTGTCATAATTTACTCACCCAAAATTCATATAGGTCATTCCTGAATAACAATAAACAAACAAATCAACCAATAAATCAAAACAATACGTTTAAAAAAGAAAAAATTTAAAATAAATATTATATACAAAGCTTATGTTCCTTGGCATTAAGTAAACAGTGACAAAACCCAGACTATGAAGCACTTTAGTATATAAATATACGGAAATTCAAATTCCAGTCAAAATCTATTAACTATTGAAAAACATTTATGGGTCACTGACAAATAAGGTTTTTAAAAGTGTAAAAAAAAAAAAAAAACATTATGAAGATATAGTTCATTTTGAAGTTTTATTAAGTGTTAATGAGATTTTGTGGTTTTTATAATCAATTAACACTGCCTTTGTCAGTTTTTACAAGATGGACAAAATTTGTCACCAAAAAAGTCATTCGGTTTAACCAAAATTTCGGTTTTACCGAATGACACTTTTGGTTATACCGAATGACGATATATTCGAACAATGCTAACAGGCTAATATCTAGCTAGCTAGCAAAAGGAAAATCAAACATTTTATATTTAGTACAAGTTTTTAAAATATTACAACATTTTCCATGTTTTATAGCGGTTGTACCGAATGACCTGAAGTTTTTGGACATGCGTATGAGCAAGTGAAAATGTGAATTTTTTAAATAGTTAAAAGAGAGTTTGTTATTTTGCTTCACAACCATGTAGTCCTTTGCAGGTGTCTGAATGATGTCACATCCTGTCACATGATATTGACTGCATGACTTGATCCAAAATGGTCCCTTTATATCGGTTACTCCAAATGACATCAATGAAATTCATTTTTACAGGCATTATTTCTCATCACAAAGCAACGACTTCTACACATAATTTTAATACCATTTTGCACTATGTTGATATATGATGTTATAAAATCATGCCAGAATAAAAAATATATACATTTATAACATTTTAAGATGTTTTAATCACAAATGAAAGCGCTTGTTTGGTCGGTTAAACAGAATGAACTTTTGACACTTCAAAATAAAAGATAGAGATCTAGTTGTACTACAGTACCTTACATACTTTGGATGTCATATCTTTGTTTTTTATTATTATTAAGGCCTTTGGACAAAAAAAAATAAATAAATAAATAATTGACCCTCATACCACCCACCCAAAAGTCTGTCATCTTTGGTTCACCCTGACTTTCATTGTATGGAGAAAAACAGTTATATCTCGAATATTTTCTTTTGTTTTCCACAGAAGAAAGAACGTCATGCGGGTTTGGAACAACATGAACAATGCCAATGCATTGCATGAACTATCCCTTTAAAGGAGAACTCAAGTCTCATTTTCCATAAATACCATCTAATATTTGCCATGCAACGTGTCCGAATACCAGAAAATTCCCAGTTGCTATCTTACACAGTGGAAAAAGTCTTTATTAGCTAACTGGTTTTTTATGTTTTATATAATGTGCTTAATTTCACTTATGGAAGGCTGCTGGCAGTACATGCCCACTGAGGCACTGGGCAAGAAGCCCGTTGGTAGATCTGGTTTCAGGGCCGGTCCAGGTGCCCAGCGCCAGCTGCAACAAATGCTACAGCTTGGAGAGTCATTACACAGCTCGCCTTCTCCCTCAACAGACAGGTCAACTCTAGGAGTTTCTGAAAACAATGACTATGGCGAACTTTAAAAGACAAGATCTAAATGAATCGCTACATCTAATGTCCACAGCAACTTAATCTAAATCTGCAGGAAATACAAAATCTTACCAACATGTGCTCAGGTACCAGATAAAACCTGCTATTGTCTTCTCCCTTTCTGCTCAGTGAGCTAAACTTTACATGAATAGGTAGCGGAGCTTTCAGATGTTTTACTGAATGAGTTATTTAAGACCAAGGCTGTTTATAAGAGATAAGCTTGTGCTTATTATGACATAACAGAGCCTGTTTAGCCTTTGTTGGTCCTTATCTCCTGCTGACTACTGTCCAGGTCTCACCACGCCCGCCCTAACACCTCCTACATGGAACCAGACTGTGCCTAATTTAGAGGACAAGCTCGAGTCACATGAGAGCCGGGAATCTGCTGTCGCGTCAGCTGCCCTGATGAATGATTCCTCGCTGTGCAATTGTTTGGATCCACACATAGGCCGGATTCACACACTCATTCAAGCACACTTAATATAAACAGGCTCATATTTCTGCCCAGTGGATAACCACTAAGAAGGATACGTGGCTGTGCACAAAAACATTAACCATGATCGGACAGAGAACAGGAAGGCGTTTGGGTGTTTATGACTGCATCAGCTTTAAGCATTTGTCTGATATCTGTTCAATCTTTTGTTTAGCTTTGCTCCGGTTGATTATCATAATCATACAGAAAGTTTATTTTCAGTTCTCCTTTTAGTTCCTGTCTGGTTGACAGCCAGTTACACAAACACTACCGCTCAAAAGGTTCAGGTTGATAAGATTTTTACAATCTTTCACCAAGGCTGCATTTATTTAACCAAATATATAGTAAAAACAATAGTTACACTTTATTTTGATGGCCCAGACATTCGACTAACATCAATTAATTTTTCAACTGCATGTCAATTAACTCTCAGAGTATTAGTAGACCGTTAGGTTAGTGTTAGGTGTTAGTAGAATAAGTTGGCATGTAGTTGCAAAGTTACTTATAGTCAGTACAATGTCTGTAGGGGGAGCATCAAAATAAAGTGTTAGCACATATAAAAGGGTTAGTTCACCCAAAAATGAAAATTATGTCATTAATATCGTTAATATCTCATATCGTTCCAAACCCGTAAGACCTCCGTTCATCTTCGGAACACAGTTTAAGATATTTTAGATTTAGTCCGAGAGCTTTCTGTCCCTCCATTGAAAGTGTTTGTACGGTATACTGTCCACGTCCAGAAAGGTAATAAAAACATCATCAAAGTAGTCCATGTGACATCAGTGGATTAGTTAGAAGTTTTGAAGCATCGAAAATACATTTTGCTCCAAATTAACAAAAACTACGACTTTATTCAAGACTTAATAGGCTGTGTAAATGCTCCGTGCCAAAAAGAGCACTTTATTAGGGCGGGAATGTTTGCTTTTAGATTATCTGACATAGTGTTCCTGAATTGATACGAGAACAAGTAGTAGGAAAATAAGACTAGAGTGGACTAACATTCTGAATCATCACACAACTTAAAAATAAATAAATAAACTGGTTCATGGCTGTACTGAAGGCCTTCCCTGAAGGCACAGTGTCCACGGTCTAAGCATTGTAACTTCACTATGCAGATGTTAACAAAATGTTAAAGGTGCCATCGAACGTTTTTTTACAAGATGTAATATAAGTCTAAGGTGTCCCCTGAATGTGTCTGAAGTTGCAGCTCAAAATACCCAATAAATTTTTTTTTAAAAATGGTTTTAACTGCCTATTTTGAGGCATAATTAGAAATGCACCCATTCATGCTGCGGCCCCTTTAAATCTCCCGCTCTCCGCCCCCTCCCGAGCTCTCGACTCTATCACTGCATAAACAAAGTTCACACAGCTAATATAACCCTCAAAATGGATCTTTACAAAGTGTTCGTCATGCAGCATATCTAATCGCGTAAGTATGGTATTTATTTGGATGTTTACATTTGATTCTGAATGAGTTTGATAGTGCTCCGTGGCTAAAGCTAACATTACACACTGTTGGAGAGATTTATAAAGAATGAAGTTGTGTTTATGAATTATACAGACTGCAAGTGTTTAAAATAAAAATAGCGACAGCTCTTGTCTCCGTGAATACAGTAAGAAATGATGGTAACTTTAACCACATTTAACAGTACATTAGCAACATGCTAACAAAACATTTAGAAAAACAATTTACAAATATCACTAAAAATATCATGTTATCATGGATCATGTCAGTTATTATTGCTCCATCTGCCATTTTTCGCTATTGTTCTTGCTTGCTTACCTAGTCTGATGATTCAGCTGTGCACTTCCAGACGTTAATACTGGCTGCCCTTGTGTAATGCAAATATTGGGGTCATACATATTAATGATCCCGACTGTTACGTAACAGTCGGTGTTATGTTGAGATTCGCCTGTTCTTCGGAGGTCTTTTAAACAAATGAGATTTATATAAGGAGGAGGAAACAATGGAGTTTGAGACTCACTGTATGTCATTTCCATGTACTGAACTCTTGTTATTCAACTATGCCGAGGTAAATTCAATTTTTAATTCGATGGCACCTTTAACAAACAAAATGCTGCCTCCTTGCTGAAAAAAAAAAAGAAGAAAAAAAAAAAAAAGAAGGATTTTCCAAACTCTTACTGGTTGTGAAAGCAGCTCAAGTCATAAGCAGTCATTTACAAGACACCTTCAAAGTGACTGCTAAGCACTGATAAGCACTTTGCAACATGCTAATGCCTATCACTATTGGAATCAATGGCGAGTCCAGTCTTCCATGCCATATGTGTGCTGCTAACTACATAGAACACACCAAAACAATGACCAATAGTGGATTCATGACAGTTAGGATGCTGCCTTCAGCTCTCTAGGTTTTACTCACCGATTTTCAAGCCTGTGCAAGTGCCTGTGTCCAAGTCTGTGCCCAGCACGCTCCAGCCTACCGGTAGAGGCAGATGTCTAAGAGCAAGAGCCAGAGTATCATCCAACCTCTCACACTCCTTCAGGGGGATCTGACACTCGTCCAGAAGTAACGCTCCCTCTGTCTTCCCAGCCGCGTTCACCAGGAACTGGGCCATGTCCAGGGCGAGGTCCTGCACATACTGGAAGCGTTCCTCAGCCACAGGGTCCACTGAGCCCCCAGGTCTGGCCTGGCACAGCGTGACCCGCACGGTTTCACTGCGATCATGAGCTATTATGAGACAAACAGACGAACATTGGACAGAAAAATATTATACCGATTAAACTTAAATTGAATAATTAAAACTAAATTACAGATAGATAGATTGATAGAGAGAGGCATATGCATTTTATATACAAAGTATCATATTTGAGACTATATGCCTCAGACAGAGAGATAGACGCATAATGATTTTATATACAATATATCATATGAGTCTATATGCCTTAGACAGACAGATAGAAGCATAATGATTTGATACACAATATATCACATTTAACTATATATGCCTTAGACAGACGTACATATAGAAGCATGATGATTTTATATACATTATCTCATATTTGAGTCTATATGCCTCAGAGACAGACAGACAGACAGATAGACAGAAGCATAATCATTTTATATACAATATATAATATTTGAGTCTATATGCAACAGACAGAAAGATAGACGGATAGAAGGACAAATAGAGAGATGGATAGAGACAGACAGACGCAATTTTGTATACAATATATGCTATTTGAGTCTATGTTTTAGACAGATATATAGACAGATGCATAATTACTGTATATACAATATATTGTATTTAACTCTATATGCCTTAGACAGAAGTATAATCATTGTATATACAATATATCATATTTGAGTCTATATGTGACAATGCGACGGATAGACGAACACAATGATTTTATATACAATATATGCTATTTGAGTCTATATGCCTTAGAAACACATATAGATAGATGCATAATGATTTTATATATAATATATCATATGAGTCTATGCCTTAGACAGACAGACAGACAGACAGAAGCATAATTTTATATAGAATATATAATTTGAGTCTATATGCGACAATGATACAGACAAAGATAGGCGGATAGACAATGATTTTATATACAATATATGCTATTTGAGTCTATATGCTTTAGACAGATATATAGACAGATGCATAATTACTTTATATACAATATATTGTATTTAACTTTATATGCCTTAGACAGACAGACAGACAGAAGCAATCATTTTATATACAATATATCATATTTGAGTCTATATGCGACAGACGGATAGACAGACGGATAGACAGACGGATAGACAGACGGATAGACAGACGGATAGACAGACGGATAGACAGACGGATAGACAGACGGATAGACAGACGGATAGACAGACGGATAGACAGACGGATAGACAGACGGATAGACAGACGGATAGACAGACGGATAGACAGACGGATAGACAGACGGATAGACAGACGGATAGACAGACGGATAGACAGACGGATAGACGGACATGATTTTATATACAATATATGCTATTTGAGTCTATATGCCTTAGAAAGACAGATAGACATATAGATAGATGCATAATTATTTTATATATAATTTATCATATTTGAGTCTATATGCCTTAGACAGATAGACATGTTCCTTGAGAATTTGAACCGGTGTTGCTAGAACGAGCACTATGGCTCAATGTACACTGCAAAGCCACAAATCAGACTGTTACGTACTTTTAAAATGTATGAAAATTTAAATTCCAGTTCAAATATTCTTGGTGCAGTTTATAGACTATGAAAAATATTTATACCACCCACTAACATCTCCACGACTTTGTCAACAAAAAAATCAATTATGATTAAACTAACTCCTGACGAAAATCGAACAGCTATTTATCTCATATCAAACAGGGAGGTCTCCTGTAAATCATCTTCAGACTGATTAAAAAAAAAAAAAGATCTTGCTTAATATTTTGGCAGCCACATATCAACAGACGAAAAGGAGACTAAGTGCCTATGGTTGAGCAGAGATGGATATAATTACTGAGAAATGTTCCTGCATTAACACTACTCATTGCCATTTCCAAGAAGGAAACAGCCAGAAGCAGAGGTGACATTCTATAAAAGCAACATTCATAAACAATTAAAACTTCACTATGAGGGCTGCCAGGAGGTCTGTCTTGTTTCACTACAGTTATGAGATGTCACTGCAACAACACACATCGCAAGGGCAGTGTTTATGTGCGAGCGCCATGTCTGTCACTGCAAAAAAGAAAAAAAAAAAACATTCACAATCACCAGCACCACATTTGTTTGACCAAAACATCTCAGTGGGACATCCATCTGGGTTCAAAGCATTTGAGCCATTTTTGCCGATAGCAGCCAAATGTTTGGAATCAACCAAAAGTATGGACCTCCAGCAGAGAGACAGAGGGGTGAAAGTGTATCCTGGCAGACCAACTGCAGTGCACCTGAGGCGGACGATATTAGCGCCATTCTTCATACACTCTTAATGCATTGCTGAAAAGGTTTCAAGTGCTCAGACGGAGTAGTGATTACAAAACTGGTGCCAAACGTCTGCGCTGGATTCCACGACACTGTATCTGCTGCGACCCTCTGTGGAACTGCTTGGGAGACGCGGTTGAAATGTATTCCCTTTTTGACTTCGAAACCTAGCTAAATTACATATGGAGGGCTATTGTGTTTTTATTTTAACAATGAGATGAGATCACAATGCCACCAGTACCCCCCAAAATCAAAAATGTGTCCAAGTTATTGGTTACAAGATAAATTTTCAGTTAATTATAATAAAGGATTGTGCCTATTATGGACCATTGTTGTGGGTGGTTACTAGGAAGATGCTTACTGGTTCCTACATATGACCAATGTCCTTACTTTCTTATTTTTCATAAAATAAAATGGACAAAAAAACAACAACATATATACACCTACACTATTAATTAGACAAAAAAAACAGTATGTGAAGAGAGTAGTATGTCCAAATTCACAGTATTCATCAAACAGTAAGCAAAAATTTACTTCCAGAGAGTTTCAAAGTGTGCATACAGTGGACAATTTACTATCCCATGAGGCCACTGGAGAGGATTTGTGAATGACAGTGAAGTGACGCAACTGACGCTGGTAGGTCACATGACAATGACAACATGATGAATGTAGTCTGTTCGGATTACATTCATACTATACACATTTATATTATATGGAACCTACTTTTTAAAGGCACAATATGCAATTTGCGCCACTAGAGGGCGCTTGATCAAAACAAAGGCGTAGCTTGACACCGACAATGAGCGTGGAATCATGGGAGTTGTTGTCTTCATCTCCCTGGTCTGTGTCTGTTAAAATTGCTTATTTCTTTGGATTTAAACATTGGAAACATTTGGGGTAATGTAAGTACACAAGTCAACAAAATATATAACATTGTTCTAGTGGTTTTCTGTTATTTAATTCTAAAAATCTTACATATTGTGCCTTTAATTGTCGCAAAGTAATTTATTTATTCGAAAGAAGTATCTACTTCTTTTATGACAGTATGTGATTTTGGACGGGGTCAATATTTAGTCAATTATATACTCAATCCAATAATTCCAGATCTGTTTAGCAGGTCCCCCCTTTCGTCTATTTTTACACCAATAAAAATGTGTTTATGTTTATAGATCCTCGTTATATTTTCTCCCACGTCTTTCGACATATTCCTACATTAAGCAAGAATGTGTCAGCTCATTAATAACTACTATTTGTATATATACACACACTACATGAATCTTCAGAAGAGGCACTGGGATATTTGGATCAGCTCAAGCATGTGCTCAATGCAGATTGCCCTATGGTAACTGGGACAGTTTTGCGGGTGAATAATTGGGCAAGGCAATAACGTGCCAAGCAATGCCTGAACCAGGTCTGGCATGACTGGAATGTAAATTAGTTGATCTCTGCAGGTAAAAAGCATCTGGTTCCAGGAAGAAGCTAACAATTATTAAGCATTTATAAATTATTGTATGTAGACACGGAGTGAACGAAGAATGTGTTGTGTGACCGTAGGTGTTGTGAACACTAACCTGGGCACACGGCTTGCAGCGTGACATGGCTGATTTTCGAAGTGCTGGAAACGTGCCTCTGGGTGGTGCCGGCAAAAAGCAAGTAAAACTCTACTTCCTCTTCATCCTCGACACACTCTTCCTCACAGAGCTGGACCGTCAACAGACACTCGCCCTGAATAAGAGAAAACGGATCATATGCAGAATTATTTACCTATTTAGCTCCATCAGTAACTATTAGACTGAAAAAAAAAAATCCAGTTGTTTTGAAGACAAAAGTGCACTTTAAATTATGCTGCAAGTGCGACAATCAAGAACTTCTCTCGAAAGACTAAAAGCAGTGCAGAAAATTAAACACAGAGCACCAACTCCTATAAATCATCATTATAGGATCCTCAAACAACAGGGAGGCATCAACACCTGTCCATTAAGAAAGACGCGTTTCATTACAAAGTGAGCGGGAACAGAGTGGCAGCCTATATACATATCAACAAATGCTGGGCAAAAAACAGTCATCAGCCTTTCCCCACCCTCATAATTATAGCTTTACAGTTAAAAGTTCAGTGTGTGTGTGTAAGAGACATTTTTTTCTCTTTCAAATGTCACTACTAATTTATGGTATTGACAACCTTTTAAAGTTCATTCAAAAGCTATATTTACCCAGCATAGATAGCAGGCCATGTTATTAAATCTCGTTTTTTGGTTGGAAGGTACATGGCCAACAAAAAAAAAAAAAAAAACACAAAACACAAAAAACAAAAACAAACAAAAAACTTCTAAGAAAACTTAGATGTAGCCGTTTAATTTAATTTTAGTTTTGGCCAGAATGTTTATTTACAAATAATATTAATTATAGAAATGTTATGTTGCAAAATAATTGTATAAATTAGTACAAACAAAAAACAAAAAACAACCCCTAGCCCCCCCAAAAAAACCACAAAACAAAAAACTTCTAAGAGCACTTAAATGTAGCAGTTTAATTTCATTTTAGTTTTGGCCAGAATGTTTTTTTATTTACAAACAATATTAATTATATAAATGTTATGTTGCAAAATTATTTTATAAAGTAGTACAAACAAAAAAAACAAGAAATCAAAAAACAAACAAACAAAAAAACAACAAAAAACACAAAACAAAAAATTTCTAAGAACACTTAGATGCTCAGACTGCTTAGTAGCAGTTTAATTTAATTTTAGTTTTGGCCAGAATGTTGATTTATAAATAATTTTAATTATAGAAGTGTTATGTTGCAAAATAATTTTATAAAGTAGTAAATTGTGGTGCATGGCCATTGACCACAAAACAAAAGTAAAAAAAAAAAAAAACAGACAGAGGGGGAAAAATTTCACTCCCGGTCTGTCTGTAGTAGCAGTCCAGATTTAGCTTTAGTAGTAGTCACCTGACACTTTCGCCACAGTTGCCAGGCATGACAACAAGAAGGTCTACACTCTCTCTTATAAATCTTCACTTATTTTTATTGGATGGGAGTGAATGAGAATGAAAGTGAAAGAAGGAGCTACCATAAGATAAAAATAAATAAATAAATAACTAAAAATAAGAGAGATAGTGACATGATGAGTTTGACAGGCTGTCAAAGCAGAATGACTGTTTACATGATCTAAAACCAAAGCAACAAGCTAGCATTCCCACACTGTATTTACCTATTCTAGCTACTAGGCTAGGCCACAAAGTTTTGTCCAACACACAGGGCCTTCAGAGCGTGACGCATGCAGCGGGACGTCCTAGCGAGAGATGTTTTCATTGGCCAGGCTGCAAAAGCCACATGGTGCCCTTGCCAAATGCCAGTCAGCTGCTTTTTTTGGCCGACGATGATCACAGCCATGTAGTAAATTGAAGACACAGCTGAATCCTCTTCGTGAGATTAACTCCTATGTATTCTAGGTTTGGAGTAGAGTCTGCAAACATCGCAGCTGATATTTCTATAGTTAAAAAGTACACCGAGAAATGTAGTTTTGCTGTGGTAACAACTAGAGAAGCAGGTGAAGGTGTAAAGCAAGGCTAGACCACAAATTACATCACAAGAACTCTTGATTCAGTGCAACCAAACTTGAATACCTATTGGCTGAATTCCAGGGTGTGGGAAGGGCTTTTTATGGCCAGGTCATATGACTGACTTGCATGAGAAGTAGTTATGGTGACCCTTTGATCTGAGCGACATGTATAAGGTGTAGGAATCTGTTGACTACATCCTGAGGCCGTTTAAGGGTTACCAAGCCCACACTTTGTTTGTGACGCATACATGAGGCTCTAGAAATATGTTACTGATGTAAGCTATCTACATATTAGAACCTAGAAACATTCTTTGGTTGTAAATATCTTTTTTTTTTACTGCTAACATGCACAAGTCAGTCACGGGCCACTTTTAGACCATGGCGGCCCAATATGGATAGCAGGTGCTGGACCAGGAAAAGTGCCAAAGGCGAGAGCATAAACAAATGAAACAAAGACCACCCTGGTGACTATGTCAACTGTGTCCATAAGACATGGAGATTCAGATTTGATGATACAGGTCTTTGTGTGATCTTTTATCTTTGCGTTTACATGGTCACTTAACAAGTAAACAAACACAGAATATTGGTTTTAAGGATTCATGGTTGTTTTATAAATCCTTCAAATCATTAATGCTGCATGCAGCCCTGGAGATATTTTAAGACCGACGTGTGTTAATCCTTGGTAGATTTTCTAAGCAAAAGATCTAAAATACCCAGCATCCAATTTATCTTCCTCAGAATCTTTTGGCTTAGCTGAATATCGGATCCATCTTTTCAGGAAGCATTTTTGGCACCTGAAGCGGGCTCATGGGGGTTCTCAAAGTACTTTTGATACTTTGGTTGTTCATCGGTCTATTTCAGGATCTCGCAAGTCATTGTGCCAAAGGAGGAGTGCCTGGCCTTTTCGTCCTGTGCTTAAAACAACACTCGGTAAGCTGCCTCGTCTGAGAGAACTGTGGGAGTGAAAGACCACCGTGCACCTTTTAGCTACTTGCATTTAGCTCAAATTTAGCAGAACAAGTTTAGACCAAGACTCGGTGCAAAAGCAAACTTCAAAGTGCAGCTTACATTTCATGACATGTCTTCGCTTCTTTGGAAACCCAAAACCGCCATTCCTCTGTTTATAATTAAGGAGAGCAAATTAGCCTGGGTCATGTGCTGAACAGAAAACGCTCCCTCACATTAGCTTCTATGACAACCATGAAAGTAGCGATTCTCTACATCTGCTAACTTATAATCAAAAAGCTCTGATGTTCAAAGGCACTGTTATCAAAAGTTTCTGAAGAAAATCGCTATAAAATGAGGCTAGCTTTTGTTTGTTCAGTAGCTATCATGTAGCTAAAACTTAGAAACTTGTAAATTGAATTTGAAAATTAATTAGCTTTTGTTTATTTTTATAGCCAAGTCATGTAGCTAAATCTTATAAACTTGTAAATTGAACTGAACTTGAAAATTAATCTTGCTTTTGTTTGTTTTTAGAGCTTTATCATGTAGCTAAAACTTAAGAACTTGTCAATAAGGAAAAAAATGAAAAAAATCAATCAAGCTTCTGTTTGTTTTATAGCGGTCATGTAGCTAAAACTTAGAAACCTACCAATTAAAATTACCTTGAAATTAATCTAGCTTTTGTATGTTTTATAGCCAAGTCATGTAGCTAAAACTTAGAAACTTGTCAATGAAAATGAACTTGCAAATTAATCTTGCTTTTGTTTGTTTTTAATAGCCAAGTCATGTAGCTTAAACTTAAACTTTCCAGAAAAAAATTGCTATGAAATAAGGCTAGATAAGGAGTAATGTTATACCCAGAGCAAACCATTGGACTAGCTAATTAGCACCGAAAGAACTACAGTAGATGCTGTAATTAGAAATTCTAGAGTTCATGAGGGGTGAAGTCTTGTTAGGAGTATGATATCCAATTCACAAAGTAATTGATAAGACAGAATTTAAGAATGTACATTTGAGTGGAATTAAAATCAATGCAGAAAAGAATGAGGACAAGTGACAACATGGCGAGGCAGAAATTAAATGCCATTTCCCTTTACTCAATCACTTCCTTAAACTGAAATTGAACAACAACTGAGATATCTACACTTTAGTTTTCATTTTACCTTATTTTTAAGTTTAAAACCTACATTAAGATAAGAAACAGAGGACATCTGTGACTTTTGTGAGTTCATAAAGATGTCCTGAGAAGAAACAGTACAATGCTTCATCAATCCAGCCATCTGCAACTGCTAAACATGGAAAAACCACATGTGCAGCTTTAACCACACATGCTAATACACACGAACACAGCAAATGCACAAGCCACAGCTGTGTGCTTCAAATACGGCGAATCATTGCAGCATCTGACATGGTTTATAGTTCATGACAAAGAGTAAATGTTACTAAAATGACAAAATTATATTTTACGTAAAACGCTCAGGGCAATTATGTAATTAATATTTATATCTGGAGAACTCTCATTTGGCAGGTGTGCCAATTTTAGACCCAATATCACCAGTCAACTTCACATCTGCGGCAGGATGTTGATATTACCATGGATGCACAGCTTTGTAGATTATTCTGGTTGTAGTGCAGTTTGTCGTGGTGAACTGATCTGGTCTTCACCATTGACCTGAAATTATTGTGGTGTTCTCAGTCAGACATCCTGCTGACATGTGGGCTTCTTTATGCCTTAAGCAAATCTAATTAAAAAAGGTCAGCACAAAAACAAAAGAAAAACATAATTACCCAGCATCCTTCCCCCTGGCCAAGACCAAAATAAGCTGATGCAGCCCAATGGGAAGAATGTAAGCAGGCCTTAGAGCAACAAGGTCTCATTAGAAGTTTCAATCAACTAGGGACTAGGTCAGGATGGTCATTCAACAACCAGAAAAAGAGGGTTTTAGCATGCTAACAAAGTGCAGTACTAAATGAAACAAACAAATATTGCAATACTTACATATAACGGGGCTTGCTGTGGATTCAGTTTCATGGCACTGGCCACTGCGGAAAAGAAAAAGTGAGAGTTAGCAACAAGACATTTCTGAAAATGTGGAATGTTCAATTACCACCCACAATGTTCTTTGTATTTCACTGATCATGTGCACAAACAAACTAGCCTCTGAGCATCGGGCTGCATGACGCAGATCACCTGGGGCTTTTAACAGACAAAACACCGACCCTAATAACTATTAGGAGCACATTAGTTTGCCTACATTCATAATGGTCACCCCCTTCCGGGTCCTTCCATAAAAAACCTTCAGTAAAAATTTAACTGCAGCTAATGAATAACAGGAAATCCATTATTTGCATCTGTTTTCAGGACTCAACAATTGGAATAGCCTGAGGTGTGGCTACGTTCAGGGATCACATACATAGGTCATTAATGCCTAGTAAACAATAACATTTTTGTGGTATATAGCACATTGTTGTGGAATTGTGAGGATTTAAATACGTTGCAAAGGTTGTTATCTTGGCGACTAAAATAGATGATTTATTGCAAATGTATGGAAGCTTGTTTCCACCACGGAATAAAAAAAATTAAAATAAAAAAATGACTTTTTTCTCAGAATTGTGTGATATAAACTCGCAATTGTAAGTTATAAAATCCAATTCTGAGGGGGAAAAAATTATCAGAATTGCGAGTTTATATCTCACAATTCTGACTTTATAACACTCAATTGTGACTTTGTCAAGCAAATCTGACTTTATAACTCACAATTTCGAGTTTTATCATGCAATTCTGAGAAAAAAAAAATTCTGAATTATGAGATTAATAAAAATGTTATTCAGTGGTCGAAAACCATGCAAGGATGGCTAGTGATTAGAATTATCTAATCTAGAATGGGTTGAAAACGATGCATAAGAAATGTTTTGCACAGGATGTCTTCATTTTCTGAAAATAATTTCTTGCTCACTATAGTGATATCACGGTGAGGATATTTTCCCATCCATTATTTTCCCACCTGTTATTATTGATTACATCGGGAGGAAGAGAGGCTCTGCTGCCAGCAAATATGCAACTCGGTGGAATCTTGCGGCTGTCCGCAAAGCACATTGCCCACCTGCAAGCTGCAAGAGGGTGTTACGCTTCACCCAGGCATGAGAGGCAAAACCACAGCCCTTAACCCACAACACACGGCAAACCTAACCACCATCACACAGCTTCAGACAACACCCAAATCTCAGCTGATTCAAGGAAAAAAAAGAAAAAAAAAAAGAAAAAAAAAAAAACATTAGCCAACACAATAAGACACCAATCATCTTTTTTTAATGTGACTCTAGAAGCAGCCCCCTAACACACAAGGCTGGGAAACAAATGACATTGGAGTGTTAACACCGCCCCCGCCTTCTGTTCACTAAGAATGATAAACCGCCCCCAGCTATTGTTCTGCTATCTGCCCCGGGTGAGGTATTAGCCTTTTGGAGGTCCTTGTGGTTATCTGAGGCCCTACTCATAACCTGGACACACAGGAACAACACACACATCTATACACAGACATTTACAAGCACACACTACCCAACATACCCGTGACAAATGTTCTGTTCCAAAACAAAGTGAACTGCCTTGCTACCGACAAAGGTTTAAATAGATTCCAATGGAGTTTGACATTAGCATGTTGCTAAAGTAACAACAATGCGAAACTGTAAGCATAAAAATTCTCACCACACACATAAAATAGTAAAATAGTCCATTTTACACAACACTTTTTAGTAATGAAAATGTAAAAGTATATTTATATCCACCATCTTGTATTTTTATTTTATTTTTAATTAGACTGTTTTTTGTGAAAGATACATGTGATGCTGTCTACAATAGAACTAAAATGAAGTATCCTAGCACAATTAAAGTTACCTACCTTGTGGAATGGCCTTCATGTCGGGAATATGGTTATGATGCATTAAAATGCTTTCTCTGTAGGCTCACTAGTTTTGGAACAGTGCACAGAATTTCAGTTCTCCTTAAAAAGCAGAAACCAGAATCAAAACTATTAACCAAATAAAAGTACTGTTTTTTTTTTTGGGTTTTTTTTTTTTTTTTTTTTTGAGGAAGACTTAAAGATTACAACATAGCAGCATTGTCATGAATCTTTGACAGATAATGCAGCAATTGTTTCAGCTACGCACCAGTTTGCCAGTATTTGAAAAATATATACCGGATAAACTGATATCTAAGCTAAGCAACATACTAACTACAGAATTGATTGAAATTCCACCCAATATTTGTGTGTTCTGTTTTTGTGCTTGGAGAATAGCCATTAGCTAAGCAATACGATAACACATGTGGCCAGTTGCATAAACATAGCCACCATGTTAAAACTGTGACCAGCTAACAGTTAGACAAGAGATAATCTTAATTTTTCTATTCAAATTAGACCAAACTACCATTTTATGTAACTGAATTTAAAAAGTTAGGACAAGTTTTAAAGAAAAAAAAGATGACTAAGACTATTCTAAGCACATGCAACCGGTCAAGTGTCTTCTGCATTTTACGAGAAGAGCATGGAAGTGCTACACATAAGTGAATATTATTGCAGCCAGTAGACAGTGAGGCAGCTTACTAGGTTTTGGAACAGAGCTTAGGTGTTATAAACTGGACAACTGACTAATCTCTCCTATTCTTCTAATATACTGCCAAGCTTCTTTACTTGAACCCCTCTACGGCTCCTGTTCAAGCGGAATTCCCAGAATACTTCTCCCCTCCCTAGTCTGCAGGAAGAGATCAGACATCCCACCTGCTGCTTTTTCCAGTCATGCTGATTCACCAAGTACCCCTGCCCCAAATCCAACTCCAACCATTTAGCCAGTTGATCCACTTCCAAATCTCAACTAATCAGCTAGATCTGCGGTGAAGAGAGAGGGGTGACGACCCAACCTAAGCCAGACGCTGGCCACTGTGGATGCTGAGAAACAGGCTAAGGGTCAACCAGACACATCAGAGAGCATGGCAGTCATGGAGGGGGCATGCTGTTACAAAGATTTACGTGGTCGTGCATGCATAAAACCCCAACTTAGCTTTGATATGAGGCCTCATGGATGGACCTACTGAGCCAGCACACTGCAGAGTCAGCAAGCCAGTGGTTACCCTCAACATTCATGTCTAGAGGCTAGAGAGAGGGCCGTAGTTTGTGTGCTTTGGCCTGCATTCTGGCAATGCTGAAATTCAAGCATCACATTTGGGCTTTTTGAGAACCCCCACAAAAAGCCCCACTATCCTACACATGTAAGACAGACAGGAAGCAGCAATCTAAAACAAGGACAACATATTGACAGCAAGTCAGGGGTAGGCGGCAGGGTGGGGACAGGGCTGGACATTATGAGAGGGGTCACAGCCTCTTTCTTCAGGCGAGTTCCCTTGTTCTTTTAGATGAATAAAAGGGCTACTGTTGAAGCTCAACAGGATGGGGTACAGCGATAATCAGCTGGTTCTAATTATAACCACTGATTTCATCCTGTCGAGCTAAGCCCACACACTTCATCTAGCACAACAGATGCACACAAGACTAAACGCTACACTTACAAAATAAATATATAAACAAATCATCTCAGATGTTCACTTACCTTACACCACAACTATCTTTCAACAAGATATACAAAGTAGGGACGAATTAGCAAGTAGACACTAACACCAATATTGGAATCACATTCCAAATTTTAACCCAGTCTACCACAGTAGATAAGACAGGAAACCATGGAAGACTGAGATCCAGACATGACACCAGCTCAATGCATCCAGAGCAGAGCTGAAGTCTTGATTTTGTGGTCCAGAGACTTCTTAAGACCACATATACATGGCCTTGGTATGGGCCTGGTTCTTGGCATATGGTCTCAACGAGATCGCAATCAATTGACTCTTAGCCACTGAGCAAAGTTCCACAGTATCCCAAATAAATGCTGTAATAAATAAAAAATTCTTTCTCTATTGAAATACATTAAAAAAAATGCAGTCTGGTTCTTGGACTTACAGCTCTGGGTTTAGATCTTGGAGTTTATAAGTGTGTAAAATTGCAATTAAAGACCCAGGAGAAACCTTTTAGGTTAAGATGACCCTAACAAATATTACTACGGTTTGTAACATATGAGGTTTATACAGGGTCTTTAGAGGTCTAGTCATGGTCTTTTTGGAGTGGATCTGGGTCTGGTATTGCTCCCAGTCTGGGTCTTGGAGATTCTGGTCTTGATCCCCACTCTGATCCAAAACATGAGTCAAGTATTAGACCAAACCAGAACCAATGATCTTTAGAGGAAATTCTGCTTGTCTTGAGATGTGTACATCTGAAGGAGGACCTTGCAGACCAAGTAAGACCTTGCCTACACACAATGGCTCCTAAACATCTATGTGGTACCAGCTCATATATCTCACAACATTAAAAACAAACATCTCTAGTTATGCCAGCTATATTTTTGTAAACATTATAATTACATCTTGTATTTTTGGATTAGAGTGCTCCCAAAGGAGAAGAACAACTGCAATGTGACTGCAACTACAGTCGAGTAGAAATGTTTGGTGCTCAAATGGTGTACATTTCAGTGAGAATGTTGAAGGTGAAACACAAAGTTGATTAGCTTAAAGTCGGTCTAGTCTGGAATCACAGTCGACATTTGTTTTATGAGCAGTGGTGAAAATGTGGTTTTGTCGTTTAAGAAGGACATGGAGGAAACATCCCAAACAAAGGGTCATCGAGTTCAAACCAAGAAAGGGGGCAATGTTCTGAGTCACTGCTTTGACTGCAACAGAGAAGAGTCATGTTGGGGGATGAGAACAGGTCCATGTGATTATAAAAAAGGGCCTGATCAAACAAACCTAGGGCAACAATAACATGTTGAATAATGGCAGCACCACACGCATGAAGTCCGAAAAGACAACTAATGTAAAGCATATGAAAAAATGGTGCCAAGACAACTCATACTTTTAACAAACGCACTCTTGGCACTCCAACAAGACATTGAAAAAATGTACAGCTACCACATTTCTACTTGGTTTAATGCTCAGTTTAGCACTCAACACTTCATATCAACAAACATAAACTTGCATATCAGCCCTTGTTCACCTCTGGTTTGTACTTGTATGCTCTAAGGGGAATGAGAAACTAAATTTCCTCTGTCAAGCCCCAAGTTGGCCTCAGCCGGCAGCCAGGACCAGACACCTGTTTGTTTAGTCTGAAACAACACTGCCTGGCCTCTCAGAATCCTGTGTCCCCTTCACCTCTGAGCTATGGGCTTTCAAATGTCCAAATAAAACACCACATTCAGCAGCAGAATCCAATCAATATTACTGAAAATAACAGGTTTACACATTTGGTATCGAATTTCAAGCAGTGTTTTTCATCACTTCTCTATAATTCCTGAATTCTTAACTAAATATTATCAAGACAGGCAGAGGAAATCAATACAGCTTCACTTCCTGAACGATTCGGTCACAAAAGATTAAGGAAATCACATATATACAGACACAACAAAAGGTTCTTCCTGGTCTACCTGTGCTTTGATAAGGGCAGACATTGTCTGGAAGCAAGTGAGAGGTTTTAATAAGATTACGGGATAAGGCGGTTTATCCAATGTTTCATTTATCACGTCTGGTTAATGTCAACACCTAAAGTGAGAAACATAGGACAAAAATTGGTTTATTTCTGTTGCCTTCAATTTTTCCCATAGGAACCGCAGGAGCCACTGCAGCTTAATGGCTATGTTCAGAACAGCATACTACAATACCATTTCTGCAGTACTGTCCAGAGAGATGTCCAGTCCTGCTCCTGAAGGGCCACATAACTGCTTGAAAGTTTCTAGTAATCCTGAATACCTTGATTAGCTGGTTCAGGTGTGTTTACTTAATGTTGGAGCTAAACTTTGCTGGAAGGTCCCTGGAAGACTGGACATCCCTGCTATATACGGCAAGAATGCTGCATGTGCACAGACCTGGTTTTGGCTCATTTTCATCAATGAAAAACCAAAATGACCCACTATATTTTTCCAAAATATGTAGCATATAACAGTGTTCACACAGAAGAATACAGTATTACTCGATGCAATGAGGTCAACCTTTAATTTCTGGTGTGATAAAATTTTTGGTCCAATCTACAAAAGTTCCTGCATTCAATATATAACAGTCTGTATGCAGTAAGCCAAGTGCTTCATTCCGAACATAGCCAAGGGTTTTCATTTGAATGGCTACAACAGGCACAGAAAAGTAGCAGTTTAAATGTGCATGCCAGAGTCATGCCGGAGGAATGCATGAACAATCCACACTACAGGGCCTTGCGTTAATTTGTAGGAGCCAGCCGAAATGGCAGGAGCATCAGTCTCAAGGCCTGTGGTAGTTGCCAGAGCTGTACTGCATGCGTGTTGAGGGGTTGAGAGGGCCCTTTTGTCCCCGTGACATGAACAGGATGTAGCATGTGTTGCTCTCCCTGTGGAACGTCCCCTTGGGAAATTTGGATGGGCTTTGTAGTGCAAACAAGTCAAGCTTTTCTCCATTCAGAGAGAAAGATACAACCCACAGAATATGACAAAAACAAAGAACATGAAATAACCATCTGACTTATGTATTGAAAGACAAGGTTTATGTAACATTTAACCTTCACTTTTTCCAATAAGATCTTCACTCCAGAGGGATCATGAAAAAAAGCACCACAATGTTTTATAATAAAGAGTCTCATGAGTCACTAATGCGTTGCCATAGTGAAGCCTTGTATCTACCATTACAAATACTTGTGGCGGTGAGGCTAAAGTAACTCTAACCCCTATTTAAGAGAATATTTAGTCTTGCAGAGCACACACCGCAACACAGAGCACAGATAGGCGGACATTGTGCCAAAACAGCGACTGCTGCAGGGTTTGATGTTACTGTTTACCAAGCTCATGGCGGTCAGTATTATCAAACAAGTACAAAAATAAGGCTTTAAAAGGGGACCTATTATGCCCCTTTTTACAATATCTAATATGAGTCTCTGGTGTCCCCAGACTGTCTCTGATGTTTCAGCTCAAAATACCCCAACAGATCATTTATTATAGCTTGTCAAATTTCCCCCTATTTGGATATGAGCAAAAAACACCCCTTTCCAGAAGAGGGCAGAGCTTTAACAGCTCAGCAACAAAGCTGGAGAGTCTCACGCAGCCAAAATGACGATTGTCAGTAACGGTGTTCAGCCTTACATTGTTCAAACCGGAGTCGCGCACTGATGGAGAGACTCAGGAAGAAGTTACAATGTTTAGAAAGCATCTGGATGTTTCTGAATGGTTAGTGGATAAACATATGTAGTTGCTGTGGAGTTGATTCAACTCATCGACTAGCATGTGCCATCATATTAATCTTTTGTGCAAATCCAGCATTGAATTGACCCTCATTTGTGAAGCAGTCCGGTGTAAAATGACGGCATGGCAACAACACTCTACAACAACTCTTCCTCTTCTCTAAAGCAGCCCAACATGGCTTCACTCACTTTGTTGTATGTTCCTGGGGGCAGGGTTTATGTAATATTGGGGTTTGTGATGTCACCAACACGTGAGGAAGCTTGTTGTAGTTCCTATTTGTTGTGGTCCTTAAAAAGCGATTTCTGTAAGGGCAGGCACGCACCAAGCCGATACCCACAAACTAGTGGCGACGAAAGCAGACCGTGGGGTTGGCTCAATTAGGCAGCGCCTGGGTCCAAAGTTGGCCTGACACACCAAACTGACGCTTGACAGCTGATGGCCAAGTAGCACGTCCGTTCTGTGCCTGCACAAGATGAAAGGTGGCAGTAGCTGAACAGCCAATCAGAATGATCAGATGGCCCGACGAGCCGATGAGCTCCGACGCAGTTTCAACATGACGAATTGGCCGGAAAAAAGCCAACAAGGACCAACTTCATCCGACGGAGCAGAACACACTGAGAAAACTTAGTCGGTCGACGAATAAAAACTGCCCAACAGCCGACCATCGACTTGGTGTGTTCCGGGCTTTAAAGAAAACATCTCCCTTTGCATTGAACTTTGACCGTCGTAACTTTGCAGACATTTTTTATGCTCCAACAGCAACATTACACACTAACTAAAGTTAAAAAAAAAAAGAAGAGAAATCATAATCAAGGACCCCTTTAAAAGGCACAGTATGCAAGTTTCTCCACTAGAGGCGCAGCTTGATAACGCCGTGAATGAGCATGGAATCATGGGAGTTGTCATCTTCACATCCACACAATTAACACAGTCGTTTTTATTTTTAGGATATATGCTGATAGTTGTTCTATCAACAAATGAACAAATTCTATTAACAGAGACACAATGTTCGAAAAAAAAGCCGACTTATATTTTTGTGTTACAATTAATGTAATGTTAAAAGGAAAAATCAAAAATTAAACTAAAATGTTTAAAATTAAATGGGGTGTTAGCACTAATGCACTGATGATTTTTGTGGATTTCTTAAAAAAAATCCACTTTATGTAATGAACCCTTAGATGAATATTATGTAATATATTATATAAACAGTTTTATAATTCAAATTCTAAAAGTTGCACATCCTGGAATCACAGCAGACAGTTGTCATACAGCCGAAGTCTCCATGTCAACGAACAAACAAACCAGCTCAGGCATATCAGTGAGAGTGAGACAGGCCGCAAGCTAACACTTACTCTGTGTAACCAGAGAACGAGACGTTCCCAAGAATTAGCGAAACACTGGCCAGTCGGAAGGGAAAATATTATGGCTTCCAGCAAAGATTTCTAACAAACACAACTGCTGACAATGAGAGATAAAAGCAGAATGAATACAAAATGGGAGCATTTGAAAATGACAACATATTTAAGATTCTGTCAGAGGTTATGCACAACCTCTCAAGTTTTAGTTCAAACAAAAGAGCATGGGCTTTGGCTTGTGTGCATGTGTGTGTGGACAGAATCATGGGGGAGGAAGATTTCATGGAGTTTGAAGTTTAACCGGTAGATTGTTTTACAGCCCCCCTGCACGGGTCAGTGCAAGAGTGACTGGCCTCCCACTAAACACAGAGCTGTTCCAAAGAGACAACATCTCGATCCGGTAGTCAAAATGGTGAAGAGACACCATGACTGTGGTCATGTCAAGATGGTGAACCTTTTCCAACAGAACTTGACAGATTTGCATTTGTTTTTACAAAGGTTAGGGCTGCTGCAGGACTCCAATTATAAGTAGTTGACAACACGTTATGGTTTGACTTGCAATACTCCATCTAAATCCATTTTAAACAACATTTTGCTAATTCTTTTCTAATTTTTATGCATGCCCTCATATTATTTGAGAGATTACATTTGTATTGTGTAATTTGCCACATTGCAAGAACATTTAAAATTACATACTGAATGCAAAAAAGGAACAAAAATTGCATCTTTAATATGGAGTTAACCAACAAATGCCACCATTTGGTGGGTCTTTAAAGAATAGCAGCCAACAATGCCATTACATCACTGCACAATCAACAAAAAACAAGAGTGAACACAAAGGCCAATCAGAGGTGTTTACGAATCCACTCAACAGCGCTCAAAGCGTCATATTTTTTTACATTTAAATTTCAATACCGACATGGTATCATGGTCGGTACTTTTGACAACACTACTATAAAACTTTAATCTTAATATTTAGATATGAATACACTTGCGACTATTTAGACCGGAAAACAACTTTGAATATTCAATAGCATAAATAATAATACAAATATTCATGAATCATATATAAACAAACAGTTCTGGGAATCAATTATTACTATTAGTTGTGAAAAAAGGAAGACATCTAGACACAACAATGGACTGCTGAAGACTCCATTGCCTAAATCTAAATCTGACTAAAAAGAAAAAAAAAAAGGACAAAAATCTGGCTGAATTGTCCAAACTTTTTGCCAGAATTTTGTGGCACAAATAATAAAACTTCAACAAAAAAAAAAAAACTGGCTATCACTAGGGAGCAAGCAATAAGTATATCCTGCAAACTCTTGACATCCAAATAAAAAATATAAAGTAATCAATCAGTTATTCAAAGAAGCAGCAGACAAATGTCCAAGCTGTTAGTATAACCCAAACGATGGTCCCTCCTGCAGCTTGAAGCATAAGTCAAACTTTTCCATTCCCTGTAGAGGTTAGACTGGGTGACTGTTTAACCATCATCCATCTTTGAACAGTGAAAGCCAAAGCTCAGAGTAAGGGCATGCTTCCACCTCTCCAAGGGTAGCTCTCATTAGCTTGATATACAGCGGGCCTAAAAAACTCTCTCTGTCTGAACACATTCAACCACCTCAGCTAGCAACCGACTTTTCAACATCCACGATTCCAGCACGAGATTTCACTTAGCAGCCACCAACTGTGACAAATAGGAAAACTTTAAAAGAAATACCTTTACCATGGATTCAAGTAACTAAAGAGACAAATGTCACTGCCATCGTTAACTACATAACTTGAACAACCGAGACAGATAAGGAAGTATACAACTAAAAAAAAATAATCAGTTGTACAACAGTTAGTTGAAACTGAAAGGTGGGGCCCTTGTGTAATGGAGAAAGGGCCTTTGTGTAGTAACTATCAGCCAATTAAAAGCCAACAATGCTTTTTACCAAGTCCACGAGGTGAGCGTTTAGAGATAGGGCTTAGTATGCCATTGTTAGTAAACAGGCCTTCTCAGAGCACAATAACGCCAAAGCAGCACCGCCCAAAACTCGCAGGGTTAATGAACTTCAATAATACGCAAGCCCCAACGTGCAAAAACAGAACTCGCACTGCACTTACAGCCTTAATTTTATTATCATTACTCATAATGAACTTCAGATTGTACCATAATTTAATTGAATAAAATGCAGACAAAAACACAGTTGCGTGAGTTTAAAAAGTTCCGCAACTCTTGATGGCACATGCCCAATGGAGGAGATGGGTCAATGTTGCATGTTTGTACACAATCTGGCAACTTAAGGACAGAGCTGCAAACAATTATATCGAACTACCACAGCATTCTTGTCTGGTGTTCGTGGCTTTTAAAGAGAGCATTCCACTGCTTCCTGCTAGTTTCTCACTGGTGTCTACATTAAGACGAGAAGGTTCCCTAGATAGATGGGTATGCTGTCAAGATCCCGAGGGAAAGCAAATGTGACATCTGCTTAAATACCAAGAAGAGATCTTAAAGGAGCATGTCGATCTTCTTGATTACATTGAATGTGGACTAAAGCTTTCAAGCTCCAAAGGAGGATGCAAAAACACCATAAAAGTATCGTAACAGCGGCTTGTTTGAGTTGTACACTATATTTTCAAGTCTTCTCAAGCCATACATTTTTTTGTGTTAAAGACCAAAATTTAAAGCTGCAGTCTGCAAGTTTTGCCTCTTTGTCGCCATCTCTGTTTGAAACCTGCAATTGCAGTTATTTGCGGAATTATCATATTTACATGGGGTGTGCATCGGCATGGCTCCTCAACACAGATGAATCTAATGTTTTGAGGAGTCACCGCACCGATGGATACTGTACTTCAGAATCACAGATTGTAGTCTTGGAAGTATGACCAAAATAATAATTTTCACCAGAAAAAAAGCTATCTGAACAAGTAACAAATCTGCCACTTTTGTTCTGACCAACGGAGAAGAAAAAAAAAAAAAGCATTACAATAAATCACGCTACCAATGGTGATTAAATCTAACGATCACTTCGCTCGTCACATTAAACTGCCAGCAGCATCCTCATATGATATAGCCTACTAGCTGGGACTCCTTTATGTAAACTGACGTGACGTAATGTTGACACGCTCAAACTCTCAATTTCAACGCTCAATTTCCAGTGCCCTACCAGTACCACTCGAATTAGAAAACATTACTACAAGCTTCCCGTTGTGAATCAAGCTAAGGTAAGAAGATAGTTTTGAACACTGGCTGGTTATGTACTTGCTCAAATTGATTTGGGATAATTTTTAACCAAAAAAAAAAAAAAAAAGTTACGGACTGCAGCTTTAAGTCATTTTTCAATGATAATCTGTAGTCAGTGAACATGAGAAATGAATCCGTACAATTTAAGAACCGATTCATTGAACAGATCCGAGTCAAAAAATTATTCAGTCACAAATCGTATACTTTAATAAACTTGTCAAAAAAAAGTGAAAAAAATTTGAAATATAACACACTAGCCATATGGATCACTTTTATGATTATTTTATGGTGCTTTTGCATACTTTTATGCCATTGCATTTGCATGGGTGCTTGACCAGCATTATCTTTTCTGAAAGAACAAAAGAAAGTGATAAAGGTTTATATCAACATGAGGGTGAATAAACAATGGCAATTTTATTTTTGGTGAACCATACCTTTAATGTTACAAGACAAACTCACATATTGAAAATATAAGAAATATAAAAACAGGGGAAACTACCCTGACAGTGTGTTGGTGGAAATTTAAAGCTTAATGGTAATGTTGGAAGATTACTTATTTATTAGCAGCAGACACTGATTCTTCAGCTTACTGTAACCAGACAGACTCTGTTCAAGGCCGCAGAGAGCTTCATTTGACAAACCTTTGACAGGATGATTCCACAACGGGGATGTGACCCACAGAAGCTTCCGAACAGGCTGTTAAAATGCAAAACTAAGCAGTGCCTTCCGCTTCCATGCTGTACCCAAAGAAAGAGGTGCAGAGATCTGCTTTATCAATCTAACCTGACTGAAGCATCGATTCAATCATCTATTCATTGGTTTCCATACTTCTTAACATACAAGTATTTTCTGACCTAAAAACACTAAAATGGATTCACACATCCAGGATGTGCCACAGGGTCCTGCGCAACCAAGTTCTTGAAGTGACTGAAGTTAAGGCATCTGAATTCTAAGGGATCATGTGTCATATGAACTTTGGTGACATCAGGGTAATAGTGATGCTGTAATATTATAAGCAAAGTCCACCAATGTCAATATTTGTCTTCTGCTTATAATGGAGGCAGATTTCCATACATGATCTGCATTATGTGATGTACAAGTGTACTATTTTACATATAACCACATTTTAATAGATTATAGAATCCTGTCGTCATAAACCTGCATAAATGACCAGGGCTCCATTCCGCTAAAGCATCTAAGCTTAGTGCCAATGGTTTCCATAATCTATTTAGGATTACGATGGTTTTGGTTAATGCAGCACAGATCAGTAAAGGTCAACATTCGAGGTGATGTCAAAACCAATATTACAGTAAGTATGGAAAGAAAAAGTGACATTTGCACAATGTTTGGTAGTAAACTTTAGGGAAGCGCCATTATTCAGAACAACTATATCATAAAAATGTTTAACTGTTTTCACAATAGAGTATATTTCCTTTTATAGTGCAAATACAGCCCAGAGAAACATGAATATGTGAATATGTAGCAAGTAGGGCTGTCAAACGATTAATCGCGATTAATCGCATACAAAATAAAAGTTTGGGTTTGCATAATTTACATTAATAATATCATATTTATCAAATAATAGCATGTTTTCAATTCAAAACAACGAAATTTCATACAAATGTTAAGTAGTTTGCATCACTGGATATTACTGTCAGTTGCTGAATATTTCAACTTGTCTCACTGCTAAAACAAAAGCATCACATTGGAGGGGGCATTTGGCCATTTCTAATTATTGGGGAGGACTCGTCCCCCTCAATGTCTATGGTGGTTACGGCCCTGATATGTAAAGAGTTTCATAAATGTATAGCAAAGCAGACTGATCAAAGAACATGCACATTTAGGCTTCCCAGAAGAAAGTGGCCTGCTGCACTGTGAGTCAAGGGGACCATAAAACAAGCCTCATTAAAGGCCATTTTCAACACATATTCGGTAAGATAAAGAAGATAAAATCTTCTCAGATCGAAACCCACACCCAAAGACTAAATATAGTCATCTTACGGTAAGAATTCTCCAAACGCTTGGTGCTGAGTACATTCCACTGAGCTGAGGACAATGTTGAAAATCTTGGAGAGATTAAGCCAGTGGATGAAAAAATGATAAAAATGTTCAATCTTTTCTTCATTAAAATACTTCAGACTCAAACATGGACATTTTGACTGATGACAGTGAACAAAGAAAAACAGCAACAAATTGGCCACTCACTCAACACTTGTTTCAAAGACAAAAAAGCAATTAAAAAAAAAAAAAAAGACTGATATAAAGACTGACATTCGTTTACAATCTCATTCCTTATCCGGTATCTGAACCTTGATGCTGGATGCTAGATGAATAAGCAGCTAAAATGCCTTCTGTGTTATATTAAACAAGTTCAACATTCTACAGCGAACGCTGAAAATCACTTGATAATGAAAAAAAAAAAACCTAAGGCGTGGATTTGCGTATCACCGTCATGATAACCATCAACGTTCCCAGTAGACGTTGCCTTTCCAATTCGTGATAATCTGTCCAGTCACCGTAACCAACTGTATAAATGAGCCAGAAAGTAGCAGAAACGGCAGCAACAGGCTGCAATGTGCTAGAGTCGTCACAGGAAACCATCCAGACGCACAAAACCATTAAAACCGCAGATGTGAGCTCTTATAAAGAGCTGTATGTTTGCGTGAGGAACACTATAGGCCCCGCCTGCATAAGAGGTTACCGACGGTCACATCCCCACATCCCACATGTCCTAGTTTCACTGTAGACACATTAGGTCTATTGTTCCAATGCATATAGCTGGCTGGCATCTAATATAGGGAATTGAGCATTGCTGAGAGGTTTCAGTTTTAGAGCTGATATGGTTGAAATTACTCTCCAGAACTTATTAAAAAGAAACCGTATTTGCAACCAGTTTTAATTCCACATTGTGACGCATTTCTGGGCCAGTCAAACTAATTCCCCATTTTTAAATTTTTGCAATACAAAATCTAAAAGAAAAAAGAATGACAGACCATTTAGGCCAAAGTAGAGCTGGAAAAGTAGAGCCACAATCTTATTTTACTTTATTTCATTATTTTATCTTTGTTATTAAAAATAATAGGACATATACAACATAAGATACAAATGATATAAACAGTGCTTAAATTTTAGCTATAGTATGTGTATTTAAGTAGCATGCAAGTAAGAAATTGAATCAACAAATGTAAAATTAAAACACTACATAGACTTCTATTAGATATTTTAAAGGTGCTGTAGAACGTGTTTTCAAAAGATGTAATATAAGTCTAAGGTGTCCCCTGAATGTGTCTGTGAAGTTTCAGCTCAAAATACCCCATAGATTTTTTTTAAATAATTTTGGGGCATCATTAAATAAGCGCCGATTCAGGCTGCGGCCTAGGGCTGGGCGATGTATCGAATGCTTTTGTCACACGCATTTCGTCAGTAAAGCCAGTTCCCTGATTACCGCTAAATCGCCATCACCTGCTTTCAAATGAAGCGGCATTTAATAGACAGAGCCGTAGTTCACTGATAAGACACGCAATATCGCGTTCAATATCGATATGTATCGCGTGACAAAAGCATTCGATACATCGCCCAGCCCTACTGCGGCCCCTTTAAATTCTCGTGCTCCCCTCCCCCGGAGCTCGCGCTTGCCTTAAACAGCATAAACAAAGTTCACACAGCTAATATAACCCTCAAAATGGATCTTTACAAAGTGTTCATCATGCATACATCAATTCCTTATCGTTTGGAGTGGCATTTAATAGACAGAGCCGTAGTTCACTGACGAGCTATGCAATATCGCGTTCATTATCGCAGATTAATCGCCTTCGATAATGAACGTGATATTGCGTAGCTCGTCAGTGAACTACGGCTCTGTCTATTAAATGCCGCTCCATTTGAAATCGGTGATGCCGATTTAGCGGTAATCAGGGAACCGGCTTTACTGACGAAATGCACGTGACAATCGCATGCGATATATCGCCCAGCCCTATTTGAGACTCACTGTATGTCTTTTCCATGTACTGAACTCTTGTTATTCAACTATGCCAAAATAAATTCAATTTTTAATTCTAGGGCACCTTTAATCATTAACAATCTAAAATTGTGATATCGCACACCCCTAGTTTGCAGTAATTGTTACCTACAACAACAGCCCACAATTTGTATTCTCAACTGCTCGATTGTTTATATCGTCGCTAGGGGTAGGTGATATGACCAAAATCTTAATCATAATACAAGTAATTTTATTTCACAATATCTATCACGATATAGTTATTTTTGCTTTAAATAAGTTTATATCATCAAAATTTTGAATAACATTGAAATTTCATAATTCTTGTCACAAAAAACCTATAATATTTTATTAAAAAAACACAAGCTTACTGAAGACAAGTAAAACAGTCAGTAATAAAATAAAAAACAAAGAAACTAATTACAATATACTGTTACACATGCGTTTCCCTCTTAACATTTACTTATGACAAACGATTGTTTAAGAGGATACTTGCAAAGACGGGCATTTTGACACACAAGTATGTGTATTTAACCTTTGAAGCCTAATTAGGTGGCAAAAAGAACTCAGTTCAGTAGCGGCTTCATATAGCGAAATTAGTTCTCTTTTGCTGCTTATTGCATTTCAACAGTTTAAAATCACTCGTTTTAAAACCACAGAACTTAAAAAAAGCATGCAAACAATAAGTTTTCGTAACCACATCGCACAGCAATGTCACATGAGTGTAACCGCAATAGAGATGATAGTCCGAAAACTCTGCTGGTTGACAAATTTATACAAGTTAATCGTGTCTATCGGTATACCACCCACCCCAAAACATCGCAAAATCTAACTATATTATCACCCAGCTATAAAGTTGGATAGGTATGTCAAATATTATCTGCATACATTCAGTATACTCATGTAAAGCAATATTATACTATAGAGGTAACTGCTTCATTGTTTGTAATGTCGTAAAATGTAAAAAATATTATCACCCAGATCTAATCTGCTAAATGCGACTAAGGCATGAAGATATTATAAACATTAACATCATGATATTTTGTAAAGCTGCTTTGAAACAATGTTTATTGTGAAAAGTGCTGTACAAATAAATCTGACTTGACAATTTATTATGACGCCTAAATAGTCATTTAGTCAATAGGCTATTAACTTTATTTTCCATCCAAGGTGATGTCAGCCAAATTGCAGAGTTCGAACCTTTTTTTTTTTTTTGATTCGGACAAATACTTTTTCTTTGGAATAATGTGAACTAAGGTATATTATGAACTAAAGTAAATAAGGTAAAACTGAGTTCAAGTTGACTTTAACTATGGTATTAGTGTGTGTATGTGTGTGTCTGATGCTAGCAAGTAACTCAATTCTGCAAAACTCAGTGTGCAATGATGACCTCAGGGTAGATAAAAGATAAAGGAGATGACGTCACACAGAAAGGGGAGAGCCAGGTCACTTGGCAGGTGTACGACAACAAAGAGAAGGGCCTCGCTAATAGTCTTTGAAAGCACGTACACATGCAGCCTTAGAGGAAACACTGTGCTTTCTGCACATGTCAGGTATCCTCAGATTTACACTAATGAGGCACTTTCAATCTTTAGTTACAGCTGACAGACCAACTAGTTATTCTTTGCTGAGAAATTACATAATGCTTTTACTGTAGTACAACAACAAGTCTCTTGTTTAGATTTCTTGAGCACAGAGAACTGCGGCAAAAACGTAACTGGAAAGGTTGCATCACAAGTATCTTTCTAAAGCTACTTTTAAAACGCATTACTGTTTTGTTTTGTAGAACACGCACACAAAAAAAGCATTGCATAGCAAAATTTGGGGGCCAACAGGAGGCAAAACCCTACGAAACATTCATGTGGTTTTCCACAGCACTGCAAGAGAAACGGGACAAGGGAGAAAACACTTTCCAAGACGCGAGTGTTTCTCTCCATAAACAAACTACTAGAACTACTTGTGCTGACTGCTAAGACCAATCAATCAAAAACTTCATCAGCTGACGATGTTCTTTATTGTTCAAAGCAAAAACAGAACGCTGTACATGCGATGCAACAGAAAAAAGCAACTCTTCCTCTAGCAAACAAAATATCTGGCATTTCTGGGCAAGCAACGGATGTTCATTGGAACGGTCTTGTTGTTTGAAAGCTACTCCAAACCAGTTGAGTCTGAGAGGCTGGACTTTCCTCAAGTATGTGCTGAATCAGAGAACACGGTTTCTGTCTGCCTGGCCACTTTTATTAAAAAGCAGGAGGCCCAGGAGACTTGTGTGATATCCGTCACTGAAGAAAGCACTAAAATAAAAACTGAGAATCAAGCAAAAGATTAGCAGGTCGATTACACTAGAAAAGACTGGATTTATATTTTTCATATATTGATTCCACATCAGCACAATCCTTCGCACCGTCTGGAAAACATTGAAACCTACAACCCACATTGGGAGAATTAACCTTCCTGGGATCTGTGCATAACCATGGATCTCTGAGATTACTAAATTTAAATTTAAATTTTTTTATGTTCAATGCAATTAATTATGATTAATCAAATTTACAGCACTAGTTAAGATAAGAAGAAATGTTTCTTGAAGGGAAGTTCATGCAAAAATGAAAATTCTATCATCATTTATTCACCCTCAAGTTGTTCCAAACCTGTATACATTTTTTGTTCTGCTGAGCACAAAGGAAGATATTTTGAAAAAAGTTTGTAACCAGGCCACTTTGGGGCACCATTGACTTCCATAGTAGGAAAAAAAAATACTATAGAAATCAATGGTGCTCCAGAAATGTTCAGTTTATCACATTTTTTACATTATTATGGAAGCTTGTTTCTGCCAAAAAATTAATAAAAAAAATTAATTGTGATTTTTAATCTCACAATTCTGACTTTTTGTCTCGCAACTGCGAGTTTAAATCTTGCAATTCTGACTTCTTTTCTCAGAAATGTTAGTTTATATCTCTTAATTCTGACTTCATAGCACGCAATTACGAGTTATAAAGTCAGAATTCTGAGAAAAAATATAAACTCGCAATTCTAATTTTATCTATATTGTTTTTCCCTTCAGAATTGGACTCACAATTGCAAGTTTACGCTTCTGAGAAAAAAAAAAAGTTTGAATTTCAAGTTTCTCTCTTTGTTTGCAACAGAACAAAGAAAATTATACAGGTTTGGAGCACCAATTTTTAAGCACCATCTGTTTTATTGACCTTTTTAGGGTTGTGATGGATTTTTTTGATTGACTGAAATCAATTCACTGTAATAATATTTCACAATGTTACTGTATTTACTGTACTGAACAAATAAAGAGACAAATAAATAAGACTTCTTTCAAAATCTTACCAACCCCAAACTTTTAAACGGTAATGTACATAGCATAAGCAGCTGCAACAACATACAATCTAAGTGCGGATATTGTATGTCATTTCATAGGCCACTGCTGACTGGAGGGCGAAGTACAGCTAGAGTTAGAGGCTATTAAAATATTCAGTTTTGTGAATAGTGAATAGAAATTAACTTCAAAACAAACCTTATATCCCAACATGCACATTCCTAAAAAAAAAGAAAAAGAAAAAGGAAAAAGAGCCAAATTGGAACCATCATGCGAAACTAACCTCATTGTGACTTTTTCTGGTCAATGATGACCACCAACATAGATTAGATTATGAATGATACTGCAGCGCAATCTTTCCTAAATGATCAATCCCCCAAGAATTCTAATCAGGCAACTCGGCACTGAACTCAAAAGGAAACATCTACCAAAGAAGCTAAAACTGCATTCTCTGTAATAGGATACAGATGAACCCTCTTGGATTTCTTCTGCCAGTGGATTTGTCTCCATAATCATTTGTGAACACTTTCACTGTTTGACAACTATGCTCTGAAAAACTCACAAGCCTGAAATTTGGATGAAAAAAAATTATACCATTCAGTTATTTGTGGTTCATTAAGGTGGCAAATACCTTGAGAGTACTGAGGAAATTAAAAAATCTGCAAGGTTATTAGATTTTAGATTTGGCCAGCAGATTCAAGATTTCCACAAGCAATTCCAAAAGGAGCAACATAAATGCAACATACAGAAACCTTTAAATCAATTGTTCTCAACTGGTAATGGACAGCAGAGGAAAGAAAATAAGGCAAATAATAAAATGTAACTAACATGTACAGTTAGGATAGCAAAAACTTGCTATCTTGCATTTCACATTAATATTAAAAAAAAAAGTAAAAAAAAAAAAAATTGTTAACTTTTGAGCAATGATCTGTTAGTACTTACAATATCTGTGGCCTGTTGTATGAAGCTAGTTGAACAAACTGAGTTTCAGAGTACAGTGCTTCCCACTTTACTTGGGTGGGCCGCCCACTTATAATAACGGCCGCCTAAGTATATTTGGAGACACATTTTTGCTTTTATTATTTTTATCCTCTTATACTTTTATATCCGCGCAAGATAATGAAACCATCCGCGATCGATAAACTAGTCGTTTCATACCTGCTCGTTATGTGTGCGTCAGAACTGTTTACTCCCGCTGACATTCCCACAGGCGCTGCATTTTGCAAAGTCACAAGGCCTACGCTTCAGACTCTATGTTCAGATTGCTTTAGTGTGATTCTCAATCAATGAAAAGCACATATTTATACCAAGCGATTGCTAATGAACTCAAGTTGATGAATTATTACAAAGTCTACTTCATGGCCTTTATATAAAATGTTTTAGATGATTGTAAGAATCTGAAGGATCAGCCTGCAATAGTACAGACATTTCAAAATAAGAGTACCTGTGTATTTCGGGCTTGTTTATAATTAAAAGTCACACGCTAAGTTTTTTCTTTTTCTTTTGGGAATTATTGGTATAGAAAAGACTAAGAACATTATTTGACACATATTATTCATTTTATAAATTTTACTAGTAAAATCTGTGTCCCATTCACTGAGAGAGACACTATATGACAGCAAGGAGAACATAGGAAAAGGTGAACCATTTAAATGCTGTAATTTTGCATAATTTACAATGCATAATAATGCATAATATTAGTATGTAATTAAATGTAACATGCTATGTAATTAAAATTAATTTCAGTTAAATAAAAATACTGTTAAAAATCACACATTATTTGTTGTTTGTCACATATAGTAGACCATTTTTGTGCCATGGGTAATAGGAGGATTTTTCACCCGGCTACCACCGCAAGTATATTTCAAACCTGTGGGAAGCACAGGAGTAGGTTTGGAGTTGACAAATCCAGATAATTCTAACCTGTTTTAGATCAGGATCAACTGTTGCACAATGCTCAGTAAAAACTTTCTTTGTCAACTCAGGTTTAATCCAGAGTTTGCAAAGCACGTGCACCTGAAAGTGTGACAGCCAATCATGCGGAACAAGGAGAACGTCAGTTTGATTCACTTCTCGCGAGAGAGCCGCGAATTTCATGTCTCTTTAGAAGAAGATTAAGAGATCGTTATGAAAAATATGAAATTAAACGCATTTACAAAGCAGGAATAAACACTGATGCAGTGAAAGTTTGAGAAGGCAGCTGAAAGAAAATATATGACTATATCAATGCATGTGAATGAAACAAATAGACCAAATAATTAATATAGTTTCACAAAGAATACATGTAAGCTTAATCTGTTCAAAAGCTTTATATATTATGCATGTATTATATTTATTTTAATTTAAAAGCAAAGTTTAATATTGTCAATTAATATAATATGCCTAATTATATGAATATGTCATGAATTATTCATAATTTTTATTTATGTAATATAAATATAATGAATAATTAACAGAAAATGTTGAGCAATTTTGTCTCTAAAGTGTTTTCACTATAAACTGATTTAATTTGGAGCGTGAAATACCTTCATAAGGCCGAAAAACTAATCTTGCTCAAACTAATCTTGAACTTACCTAGGTAGCAACTCAAACCGGCTTTGTGCAACAGGCCACTGAAGTAAAACCAGTTGAAAACCACTGCTTTAAATGAATAATAGAGAAAGGCCAGGAATAACAGACGGCCAAATACAAAACACAGCCTGGGAATTCCAAAGCTTCTAGACATAAGAACAACAATCTGAGGACTGTGGAGTCTGAGGAACACATACACACACAAATAATAGTTCTAATAAAATGCAACGGACAATCTTATGTTTACTAACAGTGTTGTCTTTGATTCATTTTCAAAGGCTACAGTTTCCTTCAACTTCAAATACATTACCAACTAATGACAGTCAAATCCCATCATCTGATAAGAAATTTACATACAGATTACTGTGCATGCAAATATTTTCACAATTATATTGAATATGGCTCCTTTGAAGAAGAAAAACTCAGGTTAAATGTGAATACGATCTATATTGGACTGATTAGAATAACAGTTTTGGTCTATAGAACTGGTCTATTGATATAAATATGCTATATTGCTCAGCTGAGTTCAGATCAACATCAAAGGCATGATCGTCCAAAAGACACCGGTCACCCAGTAGTTCAAATGGTTTTAACTTGTGTGTTTAGTCCAATTATAAAATCATCTTTCTTTCAAGATCAGAACTGAGACAAAATAAAAGAAAAGCAGACAAAACAAAAACAACATAAAAGTTGACCAATTGTTGCAATAAAATATTAAATTAAATAATTGCAAGCTTTATACATAAAAAAAATGCAGTATAAAAAATAAATATAAAATAAAAGTCCCTGCTGGAAAGCGGATAGGTGTGTTTTGGAATATGATAGTTTTCTAGTTGGGCCAAAACCACCAGCTACCAGCTGGTCGTACCATCTTAAGTTAGTCAGTCAAGATCATTTTGGTGGCTGGTAGAAAAGATAATGACCGCATTTACATGCAAAACAATATTATGAAGAAAATATTGTAATATTATGAAGAAATATTGTAATAATGTAACTATTTACATAGGCCATAACAAGATAAAGCCAATATTCTGTTTTCCTGAAATACAAATAAAACAGAACTATTCAAAAATACTGCAAAAAATGCGATTCATCTACACCTTTTTCGAAATAAAATCATCTTCTTATTCAAAAATAGTACATTTATTTAAATATGACAAGCGTGGTACGGTTAAAGACAAGCTCGGATCAACTAGAAACCAGCTCCCATGTTCCACACAGTTATAAGATGGAGCAGCAGGGGTTAACATCTTGGAGCAGATAATAAGTTATAATAAGTCCAACAAAACATCGAAAAAATCATTTACTCTCAAAGCAGAAATCCTCAACAACCAGGTAACATCACATTATACAATGACTTCACAGCAGTGCTAGTAGGAAATTCAAGGCTCTCTTACCTAGAACGCTGCAGTGCTTAAAGCGTGCTTCCCTCGTTTACTCTCATTCCCTTTAACGCTCACAAAACCCAATCAAACATGCTACGAGTCTTTGGCTGGTTACCGCAAACACACAGAGATGTCCTCCTCCTATTCCACACTAGTTGTGCAATGAACGTAGCGAGACAAACTACCTTGTTTGT
>NC_090244.1:11350978-11410978 GCF_024489055.1 Chanodichthys erythropterus
CTCAGATGTGTCAGGATATTTATTAATATTTCTTTGATTATGTTCATCAGAAAGAAGAAAGTCATATACACCTAGGATGTCTTGAGGGTGAGTAAAGCTTGGGCTAATTTTCATTTGAAAGTGAACTAATCCTTTAAACTTTTGACTATCTTTTCAAAACAATGTGCATTTTAATGTTTTTTTGCATGGTTTTATACACTGAGGGTTGAAATAATTTTCTGTGCTAATTGACAACATCATGTAACCTTTCACATATTGAAGACTGAACCCAAACGTTCCTTTTTTTCCCTTCATCATAATCATACATTCGCTAGAATGTGCTGAGTAAACACCCTTGAGCTTATACTCAAATACACTGATCTTCCTAATTACTTACCATTGTTTGATCAATAATAATAATAAAAAAAAATATTCACCACACACAATTACTCAAAGCATGCCACTGTTACTGCAAAACACAAAACAGCTTTCCTTGGAAGAATGACCAATTTATTCTTTTTTGACAGGAACCTTCGAGATCAATCAAATTTTATAGCAAATAGAGAATGTCAATTTGTCTTCAGATGCAGGAAAGAGAACAGTGACATTTGAAGGCTTAGATGGAAAGGTTAAGATATTCTGAGGCGTGTTACTCTTTCGAGAGACGGCCCGAGTTCTGTGGAGAGTGAGCATCAGTAGCTAAAAACCCACTCAACAAGCCCCGTACAAAGGTTACCGTGTTGGCCTTGACAGTTAAATAAACATTCACAAAGAAACTGGACAGAGTATTTCACATGTCCTTCTAAGCACTAAAGCTTTCAAAAGAATGTAGAGTTTCGTTGTCCCTAACTGACAGAAAACCGAATAAAGAAGATTGAATCTTGTAGAGTAGGTTGTAGAACTGAAAAAGGAATCATTGACTCATTTTGCTTGGATGCCTCTCCTAAGTCAATCTAAATATCAATTTGAGCAAGAAGCCTGCAGCAATCTCAGATAAATAAAGTTTTAGGTTGTGACAGGATCCAAAAGCCTCGCCTGAAGCAAGATAAGTGGTCTCAATGGTGCCCAGACGGAGCTGAGAAAATTATCTGGGCACACTTGAACACTCATAAGATCTGCTGGTGCCTGAACCCTGGCCTCCACTCTATAATATGTTCCTGTCGAGGACAGCCACAAGTAAGACCTTTAGATAACACCAACAATGCTGCATTCACAAACCGATAGGGAGAGAACGGAGATAAAGTCTGAGAAAGAACAGAAGAGACAGGTACAAAGTATTTTCCTCCAGGAACCCATTTGGATGGGAACATTTTGTAAAGAGAAGATGAACAAATACGCCTCTACTAAGGAGGATGGAGCCATCGGCGGCATATATAATAAGTAAACCAATCATGGAGGAAACACCAAAGCCACATCTTCTGGAATAAATCTCATCCAATGGCATTAAAAAGGCAACAAAAGGATCTGTTTTCACTGGCACAATTCTTGAATGTGATGCACAACTTAATTTTTTATTTTTAAAAACAGAAAGCAGTTCATACCTACAATACTCATGTTCAATGATCAGCATGTTAATTTGTGAATTAAAATGGATTTTGGAGGGGAATAAAGTCAGATATAATTGTACTTATATTATAATGAAGAAAAAAAAGTCTTGAAAAGTAGTTTGGCATAGGTTTTTTTTAACAAAGCTTCTTCACTGCTTATTAAAGGGATAGTTCACCCAAAAATGAAAATTACCCAATGATTTACTCACCATCCAAGGTGTATATGACTTTTTTCTTCTTTCAGACGAATACAATCGGAGATATATTGAAAAATATCCTGGCACTTCCAAGCTATATAATGTTTAAGCCAAAAAAAGTGCATCCATCCAACGTAAAAGTACTCCACACAGCCCCGTTGGGTTAATAAAGCCCTTCTGAAGTGAAGCGATGGGTTTTTATAAAAAAAAAAATCTATATTTAAAACTTTGTAATCTAAAATAACTAGCTTCCGGCAGATGGCCGCACATATACTGTGCAAGTTGACTCGTGCCACTAGAGTAATCTGTGATGTGATGTATGACGTAGGATGTAGGAGTATCATAAGCTTAGATGCCTCTCACGATTTAAACAAATAGGGCTGTGCAACAAACCTAGCTCCTTTTCTCTTATATCGAAATCCTCCAACATTTCTATTTAAAATTTCTCATTTTAGACTTCTAATTCATGAACGGTGTTTTATTTTGTTTTCCACCGCAAATGGTACGGTTGTCTGCCAGAAGTTAGTTATTATAGTTAAATGTTTTAAACATGGATTTTTTTTTTACAAAAACCCATCGTTTCACTTTAGAAGGCCTTTATTAACCCCCTGGAGCCGTATGAATTACTTTTACGATAGATTGATTCACTTTTTTTGGCTTCAAAATCTGGCCCCTCCTTCACTGCTATTATAAAACTTGGAAGATCCAGGATATTTTTAAATATATCTCTGATTGTGTTCATCTGAAAGAAGATGGGATGGCTTGAGGGTGAATAAATCATGGGATAATTTTCATTTTTGGGTGAACTAATCCTTTAATACATCAAATGGAAGTCATGTAGTCCAACCAAATCGCATTGCAAAAACAAATATGACAATTTGACCATATTTAAATGACAAGTCAAAGTTAGTTCAGGTTGTAAATTGCCACAACTCCCCCAAAACATACGATATTATTTGAATTAATAATTAAATATAAAATAAAGGTGTAAGAAAAATGTGTTTTGTTACTTTTTACTTGACAACATTTTAGAGTAGTTCACAATCATATGAAACCAACATGAATACCAAAAGTACATTTCTAAAAACTTTAAAACTTAAGACAGTAGAACAGGGAGTACTAAGCAGTGAAAAGTGAAAAGCAAAAATACAATTAAAAGAACTTGTGCAGTTTGTTGTTGCAGGGATTATGCAAAAGGATGCACTTCACAGATGAGGAGACATATGACTAGAATATTGAGCTTACTGTATATACCAAACTGCCATCTCTATAAAAACCAGTGATATAGTCCTCTTGATTTAGACCTGCCTGACCTAAGCTGAATTGGATAGCCAAGAATCCATTCCCAACCAATCAAAGCCGAACATGTTCCTGAACGAGAGGTGGGCTGCCAGCCTCCGGTGTAAATCTGTCGCCTCTGTAAATTTATGAGTCTATATCAATACCCACATCATCTCTCTGTAGTGCCGAGAAATAATGGTGAAAATATTGTTCTCCTCACTTGGCACCGAGATTTACAGTGTGTGAGGGAGTGAAAGAGAGAGAGAGAAATAAGAAAAGGAGTAGTAAGAGAAGGGAGGGGGTAATCGGACCTTCCCCAGTGATAAAAACCCCCAGCGGGATTCAGCTCTACACCACTCCACTCCTCTCACCAACAAGAACCATGTCAACCCCGTCCCTGCTGAGGTCTCTATTTTTAATCCCTGTGCCCGAGTTGCCTGAGGCAAAACACAATGAAGGGTCAAGTTAAAATGAGGTTTCGAGAGAACGGCCTGGAAGGGAATGTACTGAATTACTGTTGGACCTTGCTGGACATGGTGTTAGTACAAGAGGCACTGGGGGAAAAAAAAGAGCAAACATGGAAAAACATAAAAATAGATCATAAAAACATGGACACACCTGTACGTTAGTCATTTTGACACACAAATACTGGAGAAGTTTTCACAAAACTCATCGACAGCCACACTTGCTTGGACATCAACGCTGCTATGCTATGAAGCTCGGTTCGATGATGAGCATTGGCAATTATGGGACTGACAAGAACTCGGTTGAAATGGAGTCTGAATGTGACCTTTTTCCCCGCTGGCCTGATACAGCAGCATTAAATAAATAAATAACTACCGGTGAACCACTTATGGAAAAGGTCAATGTTTCCACCGGGTGCGCAAGCTTGCTAGCGTCTGACCTATTGGGAGAGACACGTATGACACTTGAACCTTTGTGCTTACTCATCCCAGTCCTCCCAATGTAGGTTTGTTGACTCCAATAAGCAGAAAAAGACCTTTTCTCGCCAATCCCGCGGCGCCAGGATCTGATAATGTGTGCAAATGAGTCACTCGTGCCATTCGCCTTCAATATTTATATCGATGACAGGGCCCATTGTGTGATTTTAAATGTCAGTGTAGTTGCTTCACAAGCCTTCGATGGAAGCCCATGGCCGCCGCCTTGAAAATCCTAACAAAGCTTTTAAAAGATGCACAAGCATGCCCTTTTCGGAAAAAAGAAAGCTGAGTTATGAAAACATGTCTTAGACATGTTTTACGGTATTCACCGGCTCACTATTAGCTTGTATCTTGCGTCTATGTCTATGTGATGTGGTGCTGTCAAAGATAGCACATACTAGAGCTTTTAACGATTAATCGTTAAAAGATCGCGGCCACGTGATTATATTCCAATATGACAACAATTCGGCTATGTCTATTAAATGTTTGACAAGTACAATCGCAGCGGAACATTCAAATCTGTGCTGCCGCTGAGTCAGAGAGAGCAGTTGACATATAGATATGAAACAGCTTCACAAACAACCACATAGTATCATTATTCTGTTACAATCATTCAAATATCACAGAAGTACTGGAATATTTATAGTTTATAGTTTGGATATAAACAAATGTCTATGGTAGCGATCAAAATATAGCAAATCACCTTTTAAAAAACTAACTTGAAGCTTTAAATAAATATCGTATCAATTATATCGTTACACCAGTAGGTGGCGACAAGAATCATGTATTTGTCATTGAATTATTATTATTTTATTTTTTTTACAGAGCCCCGGACATGACATGCAGGAAAAAAATAGTATAGGCTAAATCGTGCGCACGATTTACTAATTTATGCCCTCGATTTACTAAAATATGCGCATTATTTACTATTTCGTTCCCTCGATTTACTAAAACGTGTGCACGATTTAGTAAATCGAGGGAACGAAATAGTAAATCATGCGCACAATTTTTTTTCTCTGTATTTTTTAAATTATTCAAATTAATTTTATATTTTTAAAATAGAGTACAATTAACATTTTGTCAGAACTTCTGACAAATTACAATTGAATTGTCTATTCAGAATCATGGGAGAATCGTGCAGCTCTAGCATATGCAATAAAAGTCTGCTCTAGCATTTTGTGATTTCAAATGCTAAAATAGTTGCTTTACAAGCTTACTGTGAATCCAAACAAAGCTATTAAAAAATTCATAAGCATGAAAACATGCCCTGACCAATGAAGCTCGTTTGCTCAATAGCATCTTCATTAGTTATTAGCCAAGGTCATGCTAGCATCATCAACCTATATCTCACATAATTTTCATTACTCTATAGCATACAGCTTACCCAAATATTAATTTGCTTATTAGACTAACTCACGCTATGTTCTACAACCTACAGCTTACAATATCTTCAGTAGCTAATTAGCTTTGTTCATGATATCTTTATTAGCCTATTAGTACATAGGCTAGCTCACACCATCTTCATTAAAAACTTAACCTATAGCTCACGATTAGTGTATCTCACATTATTTTCATTACCCTATGAAAATATAGTTTACAACATATTAATTAGCTTACTAGCCTAGCTCACAATATATTATATAACCTATGGCAATATCTTCAGTTGCTTATTGTCTTATCTTATAACCTATTATTAGCCTATTAGCATGACATCATCTTTAGACTTCATTAGCCTAGCTCATTAACTTATCGCTCACAATAACTAGCCTTTTTCATGGTATCTTCATTAGCCTATTAGCATATAGCCCACAAGATCTTCATTACTATTAACCTATAGCTCACGCCTTCACACAATATTCATTATCATATTAACATAGAGCTAGCAATTGTCACTGGATATAATTTAATTTTGTAGAATATGAGTAGGTCTGTGTGATGTCTAAAAAAACTGCATCTCTGTGAATGCGAGTCATCAACTCAGCTAGAAGAGACTGTTTTGTAAACACGTTTCATCAAAGTCAATCACGACTACAACTTTTGGGACTTCCTAATGGTGCGAGAGCTCCAAGCGTTTCTATAGGGAGTACGGAGGAATACGTACTTTCATGATTACAGCAACCATGAAAACTGAACCTAGAAAGACATAAAATCAGTTGTAATGGAGACTAAATAACTTCAGTAGAAATTCACCAATGAGACAAGTGAAAATGTATTAGCAAATAAACACCAAAAAGGACAAGTGGAATGCAAGGACTGTCTTCAAGGATGAGCTACTAATGTTACTGCTAATTCACAAATCCAGTGAAGCTAAAGAAAGCTAATGTTACTCTTTCCCGATTGGACTGCAAGTCATTCCGCTCTAAACTACTCTCAATTCAAAACATTTAAATGTGCCACAATCAATCAGAGAACAAATTTTCAACTTCAAATCTAGAGTAACGCATCATGGGCTGCTATTAGAATGTGAGTAACAGAAATGAAGATTGTATACAGATATGAAGCAGATAGCATTATATAATAATTTAAATAAGAGAATATATATTTAATTTTAATTTTATTTTAATTTTATTTTTTTAAATTTGGTAAAAAAAATTACCAAATTTCACATGGCACTTATATATATATATATATATATATAGGGCTGTCAAGCGATTAAAATTACATGTGGCGATTAATTAATTAATCACAATTTAAGCCATTTTTACCCCCAAAAGAGATTTTAAATCATTGTGTAAAGCATCAAATAGACATTACAAAAAAAAAAAAAAAAAAGCTTCAGAAAGAAATATTTAATTCGATTCAACGTAGAAATTTTTACACATGATCTTTTGGACCATGAAGTTGAGTAAATGATGACTGAATTTTCATTTTTGGGTGAACTATACCTTTATTTATTTTTTTAATTAATATGGAAATATGATTTTTTTTTTTTTTTTTTACATAATATTAGACTCTAAATAAGAAACTGAAACTGCCAGTAGGTGGCGGTAAATGTCTTAAGTCATTCATTCACTCGATTCATTCAAACGGCTGATTCATTCAAGAGTGAAGTAAATGGTTCTCTCTTTAGGCTTCTTGGACATGAAGTGGCGCTACATAGACCGTTTACATGTATGACATCAAAGTAAAGTACCGCGAGAGCGAATAGAGAGCAGTCGGCTCTATATGCTTTTGAATCACTCTCGCTGTACTTTGAAATCATACACCAGTCTGTGTAGCACTGCTTCAAGTCCAAAAAGTCTTTTATGAATGGTCCACTAAATCATTGGTTCAGAAATGAAACACTTTGAACGAACAGTTCCGCTTTGTCTTTACATTTTCATTGGCAAAATTTAACCAAAATAACGCAATATTAACTTCTAATTTACTGAAGTGTTGAGGACTATAACTTCAGTATTGCATTTGCACTCGTTATATAGGCTATGTGGCAAAAACAGCAGTCGTTACTCATGTCATATTGCGATATCATTTGATCTAAATATGAGATGAAAACTCAAACAGGGGCATTTTTGCACCCATATCTTTAATTATAGGGACTGCATTCTATAGGCTTCATCGCGCAATGAGTTGTTGCCCTGCATCTTATTCATCATCAATCAACTGTATGTAATGTCAGATGAACTACATAGTTGTGGGAGGGGCAAATACATTAAATGCGTTAAAATTTTACTAGTTTATTTTATAGATAGATAGATAGATAGATTCAATGCAAAAACAGAAAAAGAAGATGAATCTTGACTTCTGTTGTGTTCCTCATACAAAACTACTGAATGCGTTTGAAAAAAGCTTGTCGTATAAACTACTTTTAGGGTACTTTTATGTTTTTTTCCCCCCTTTTAAAGTGTGACAGTTATAATTTTACCATCATTGTAAAGTGCAGCTCTGACATTCTACCAAATATCTCCTTTTGTGTTCCACAGAAGAAAGAAAATAATATGAGTTTGGAAGGACATGAGGGTGAGCAATGATGACAATACGATGATCTCTTTAATGTCATCAATCTATTTTCTAAAAAGCTTTGAAAACAATCCATCTTACAGCACAACAACCTTCACTTCAAATCCCCCCTGAGAGGTTTTAATTCACAGCCTGCTACAACGGCGGATCGAAATGAAACAGATTCTTACTCCTTCAAAGACATAATCATTCGATCTTGGTTGTATGACAAAAACTGGTGCAAAAGCTCTACTTTTAGCCACCAAGAGGCTGAGATTGTGATTCTATGATTCTCAAACCAAGGCCCACATTTTTGTCTTGGATTTGTGACACTGATCTCAGAGCAGATATCCCTTTATCGTAATAAATTAAAGTCAGAGGATTGCAAAAACAGCACTGATCTAGATTCAGCACTCAGACACTAATAATTCAAACAGTCTCTATTTTCCCCAGATGGATTTCTCTGCTATACAGTGTGTGATTGACAGGCGGATGACACACGCTTGCACTTCAGTAGCTACAGATGGAGGGGAAAAAATCTTGCCTGTTCCCGCTGAGCTTACTGGAGGAGAACCTGGCTTGCGGTTCCTGCCCTGTCCTGCTTTTCATGTCAGACTCAGTGCTTTGGGGATTTAAAAAGACACGTCAATCCGCAGAAAAAGTCTCAGAGTGTGCCAAAAAAAGCCATGTACATTGGACCTTACTATCCATAGATGAAACGGCAAGTGTAGCTGGAATTTGCGGTACAGACTCAGAAAACATATCAAAGAGTGAAGCTTTTAAAAGTGGAGATTTCTCATATCACACACATCAAAGGGTTTAGGCTACATAATGTTTGGACCCGCAACACTGTGACCATTCAATGCAGAGCGCTTCATTTAAGGCGTCCCACCCTAAGCATGTCTCTTGAATTATACATCAAGCAGATGGTGTGCAGAATCGTCAAGGTAAAATCTTAAATAATTCAATGCAGGCAAACCCCCAGTTCACCCCCGCTGCATTTTTGTTTACTGTTGGTTTTGCCAAGCAGGGATTTGCAATGATAGCAGTGCACAGCAACACACCAATGAAAGATTCTGCTGACCAGGGACGAGACGTGCACAACATAACTTTATTATTCTTTCATATTTGAGGGGACAGATGTTCCGCCGCATTTTTTTCCTCTGGCTTATGCTAGGAGTTTCAATATCAAAAGCAGCTTAGACTGAAGCACCAACATGATTGCATGGAAATACAGGAATTGCATTTATACTGATCTAACTCATCCTTTGCTGAATGTACATTTCAATCTATAAAGTAAAACATAAATGATAAAATATATAAATATAAAAATGAATAAATGTAAATATATATATATTAACATTTAATAATATATATATACACACATATATATATATATATATACATACATATATATATATATATATATACATACATTATATATATATATATATATATACATACATTATATATATATATATATATATATATATATATATATATATATATATATATATATATATATATTTTTTTTTTTACATATTTTAAGAATCTCTTTTTTTCCCACACACACTTGTGGAAAACGCAAAATTTGCAATTTCTCTGGATTTATTATTTAAATGTATCTGTTTGACTAAAATGAACATTTGTGATTTATTCTACAAACTAATGATAACATTTCTTCAAATAACAAAAAATATGCCATGTTTTCTGACCTCGAATAATGCAAAGAAAACAAGTTTATATTCATATTTAAACAACACACACACACATTTATATATATATAAAATGTGTGTGTGTGTGTGTATATACAGTGATCAGTGTAAATGAGTACACCCCTTTTGAAAAGTAACATTTTAAACAATATCCAAATGAACACAAAAACAATTTCCAAAATGTTGACAAGACTAAGTTTAATATAACATCTGTTTAACTTATATTATTTACCTTACTTTCATGTTATAACTTAGATTAACCATTTTTCAGTTTTACTCAAATTAGGGTGATGCAAAAATAAGTACACCCCACAACAAAAACTACTACATCTAGTTCTTTATATGGCCTCCATGATTTTTAATGACAGCATCAAGTCTTCTAGGCTTGGAATGAACAAGTTGGCGACATTTTGCAACATCGATCTTTTTCCATTCTTCAAGAATGACCTCTTTTAGAGACTGGATGCTGGATGGAGAGTGAAGCTCAACTTGTGTCTTCAGAATTCCCCATAGGTGTTCGATTGTGTTCAGATCAGGAGCCACTGAATCACTTTCACCTTGTTCTTCTTCAGAAATCCAACAGTGGACTTAGATGCGTGTTTAGGATCATTGTCATGTTGGAAAAGTGCACGACGACCAATGGCACGGAGTGATGGTAGCATCTTCTCTTTCAGTATAGAGCAGTGCATCTGTGAATTCATAATGCCATCAATGATGGCATAATGACGCTGCGACCACCATGTTTCACTGTAGGCACCATGCATTTTTCTTTGTATTCCTCACCTTTGTGACGCCATCCAGTTTTGAAGCCATCAGTTCCAAATTATTTATCTTGGTCTCATCACTGCAGAGTATAAAGTCCCAGTAGTCTTCATCTTTGTCAGCATGGGCCCTGGCAAACTCTAGGTGGGCTTTTTTGTGCCTGGGCTTTAGGAGGCTTCTTTCGCGGACGGTACCCATGCATGCCATTCCTCTGCAGTGTAATGAATAATTAGACTCACCTATGGTTGAATTCTTGTTAAATTAGACATTTGTAGTCTAAAATTTAGCTTTGCTCCAGAGACTTTCAGTGGGGTGTACTAATTTTTGCATCACCCAAATTTGAGTAAAACTGAAAATTTTGTTCTCTAACAACATAATTAACCTTACATTCATGTTATAAATTAAACAGATGTTATATTAAACGTAGTCTTGTCAACATTTTGAGCACTGTATGTGTATGTATATATGCATGTGTGTGTGTATATTATATATATACATATAGTACAAAAATTATAAATTATAAAATAAATAAAAAATAAATATATTTTAAATACATAATACACAAAAAAATATAAAATGTGTTAATATATATATACACAATTAACTATTAAATTGGGCAAAAAAAAACTAAATTAAAGGAGGGACTGGGACCAGTATATAATAGAGAGTTGTGGATGGGCTTTTTTGGCTTGGGATAGTAACTAACAACCTAGCAATTGACATTGAACTGTACGAAACACATATTAATGACCGTGTACGTGTCAGAAAATGGGCACTGAATCGACCCATGAGCTTTGTGGTGTCCCGATTTACCACAAGCAACACAGGGCTGAGGCTAGGTGTCAGAGAGAGACAGAGAGAGTGAGACAGAGAGAATGAGTAAAAACCACAGAGACAGAGAGGTAGTTAGTGAGGAAAAGAACAGGGAAAGTGAGAAAGAGAAACAGAGAGAAGGAAGGAGAGAGAGAGAGAGAGAGAGAGAGAGGAAGCTGTAATGAAGTGTCATAATTTACCAGTCATACTACAGATGGCAAGTCGGCTCCTTGCTGCTTTTCATTGTTCTATGCCAAAGAGTTGGTGGAGAGCAACTGTCAGTCCTTTGAAAACAGCCACGGAGAGAGATGCATTCACTCAACCTGTCATTTCACCCACCATTATGTTCCCTTTCTAAAAAAAAATTATTTCTGCTCGTCATGGCAGAGGAAATAATTGGATGTGAAAAGCATGGTCACATTCGGGTCAGAGACAGCCTTTGCCTTTCTTAAATTAAATTCAAACTGTTTGAATGTGATAAATTTCTGCCTTTCCCTTTCTCATTCCTTCTCTATTCACATTATTTCTCTAAATATTGTTTGTATTATGATTTTCATAAAATGTTCCTTCCACCCACACCTTCGTGAAAGGACAATTTCAAGAGATGAATCCTCACCCTTGAAGACACTAAGTACAAAAAATATATATCTTTAACTGGTCCAATGGGAAATATTGGACATACTAGACTGAACTTTTATTTCAAAAGAGGAAACAAAATCCTGTTTTCTCAGATTGCACTTGTAAAAAAAGGTTTTCTCTGGAGCAGTAATAAATCCTTCAACGCTATGGAGCAAAAACTTCTGAGGAAAGCTCCAGGCTAGGCTGTGTAGTGACAGATGTTAATTAAATAATTGTGTAAACAATGTATTAATCAATTAAAAAGGAATTTATACCTGTATGATATTACGCTGTACCCACATTGGATCAGTTGTTTGGAAAATAAACAGATGGATGGATTCAGCTGCGGGCGCCATCTTCTGGTCAGAAACGCGGCATCTCTCATAGTGTATTATGAGTATTCTCTAACCGTTGTACGCTCGTTATTGCATTGCATTATGGGATTGAATGAGTGCACTCGATAACATCCACAATGGTTTCAGACACCGCTACTGGTTGTCCCCTCAAATAGTGCACGAGTATAAGGGGAAATTTCGGACACAGCCAATGAAATGAGCTGTAATGTGCACCAGTCCAGGGGCCTCATTTATAACCACTGCATACACACAAAACAGGCATTTGAAAGAGGCGTATGCCAGTTCCTACGCATAAGTTGTGATTTATAAAAAAAAACTTGACGGGAAAATTTGCACACCTTCATGCAAACTCTGACCCATGCTTACGAACATTTTGGAGACAGAAGTTTGGCGACTCCGATGGTGAGCTGATGGACTGACGGCCGATGAAGGAAAACCACTTTAAATCCTAATTATGAATCCTAATCATAAATACAGTGCATGTTTACAGTAACAGTTTAAAATAAAGCTGCAAGCAGCAATTACGGGGCCAAGCACAAAAACGGCACAATAAGCCAGCAAACACGACTGTGAGCAATTAAAGACCTATTAAGATCATTTTAGGCAAAAGAGCTGAAAAATTATCAAAAATGAAGATTTACTGGTTCATCACTTTTGACCAATAGGTGGCGCTGTGACCAAATTAATGTGGTATGGTCAGAGTGAGGTGACAATGACACTTGCAATGTTTGGTCTCAATATGTCAAAGCATTGCAGAGAAATCGAACCGTATCATGTTCAGACCATGCCGACAAAAAGTTATGGATTTCAAGTCGATACATCAAACCATTTTTGTACACCAGAGCAACGAATTTGAGGCATGTTGCAAAACCCACTCTTGAAGCTGTAAGAGTGGGTTTTGCAACATGCCTCAAATTCGTTGCTCTGGTGTACAAAAATGGTTTGATGTATCGACTTGAAATCCATAACTTTTTGTCGGCATGGTCTGAACATGATACGGTTCGATTTTGGTGAAAATCGGAGCAACGGTCTAGGAGGAGTTCGAAAAAGTACGTTTTTAAAGAAAAACAATATGGCTGACAGGAAGTTCATCCAACTTTGGCAAATTTGATATCTATGTTCTCAGTATGACCCAAGGAATCTACTGAGACCAGTTTCATTACAATGAGTTAAAATAGTCAAAAGTTATTAGCATTTTTGTAAATTTTGTTATAACTTTTGACCACAAGGTGGCGCTGGTACCTTTGACGGTGTTAATCATGGTGTCATGTGGATGGGGATTTTTGCTCAGGTTCTGGCGTACGCATGGATTTATAAATGTGCGTATGTAGAATCTAGCATTTGCGCATACGTACACTTTTAGGATGAAATCTACGTTTTAAGTTTTATAATTGAGGCCCCTGATGGCTTCTGAGTTTTGCTCTTGAGTGTGCGAGACGGCCCAGCATGAGTGTGCACATAATGGCCAGAAAGCTTCACATTTCCTTCGGTTTGTGACAAAGCATTCAAGTGACAAATGTCTCCCTGTGATCAGACAAGCATGGAGAGCCGACATTCACAGATGCTGCCCACAGCGACTGTCCAAAATAAATTGACAATATCTATTTGTGTGTGTACCTAGGTACCTAGTTGGTATGCAATTCTGGTTTGTTACTTCGGACAGGTTCCATTCATCTCTGGCCATTAAGCTCAGAGGCTGAGGCTAGAGTGCAACGCAAGGCAAAAAAAAAAGAAAAAAAAAAGTGAAATAAAACAACAAATAAGACCTCATATAATTAAAAAGTTGTGTGTAATTTGAAAGAACTGTCATTTTTGGGTAAATTATCCCTTTGATATGCAAAACAACTAATTAAGCCATTAATAGGTAGTTTTATAATGATTATTGTGGTTAAAACTAAAACAAAAACCAAAGGAAAACATTCACATTAGCCCAAATAAAAACATAACTGGAGGAAAAAAATAAAATAAAACTAAAGTACATTTTTATGACACCAAAACTAAAACAAAATAACAATGGCCACAAATTAATTTTAATTTATGATACATAGTTTTATTATTATTTTTTTTTTAAATGATTTATTATAAATTATTAAACTTTAAACTTTTAAAACCCTCATGTATTTAACATAAAAATAAGAAAAATAACACTTGAAAAACTGTTGCTAAACAGTAAAAAAAAAAAAAAAAAAAATCAAAATTGACATGACAAACTGAGAATAAAATGAAAATTAAAAACTAAATTTTGCCAAAAAATTAAAAACGATAAAATCGAGTTCACACAAGTACGTTAAAGCGATAAAGACATATTTTACAAATCATTCTAAATTTAAAACAATAGCAGACTACTTCAACGGTAACGATATCCTTGGAACCACTATCAGAATGATTTTTCCACCTCATAAACGATAAAAACATTGACTTCCAATCAGAATCCAGAATAAAACATTTAAAGGTGCAGTAAGCCATAATGAGTGTATACGCCCCCTTACTGCTGATTGGCTACAAGTAGGGATGGGCACTTTTCCAAAATATTGTATTTGAATATTTGGGCTCGTAAAAAACGAATATTCAAATATTCAGTTATTTAAATTACCTTAAACAAGAAGAACTTTATCAAGAGTTTGTAACCTGAACAAGCATACGATTAGGCAATATACACAACAATCTTACATTATATCTTAAGGTTTTATTTTAGTTGAAAGCATTAAACAATTTGTGCAAACAAAAAAAAAAATATATAAAGAACAAAAGCATTTAAGCTCAAGCAGCGCGAACAAGAAAAGGGCTAATAAAGCAGACAGCGCCAATTATCGTACAAAACGTACATAATACACTCGAGTCAGTATATGGTTATCGTTTTTTATATTGTTTCACATGTTCATGTTGAGAAAAACAATAATATTATCCACACGCTCGGGTGAGAAACGAGCCACGCTGACAGACGTTGCAGAAACAAGATAACGATAGTACATAACGGTATGCTAAGCTAAGTTTCTAACAGCAGCACTTTGTTTTCTGTTCGTAAATATATCTCCCTCGACGAAATTTAATTGAAGCATATGTCTCAAAATAATTTTGCTATCAGATAGGTTATCTTCTCAGCTCACTTTGGGTATAGCTGCGCTTAGCCTACCTGTCGTGAATGCAGTGATGGACAGCTGTCTTTCCTCATTCGACGGGTGTTTGATTTCATGTGCTTTCTCAATATGGTGGTGATATTATGATTAGGGGTTGGGTATCGTTTGAATTTGAACGATTCCGATTCCGATTTCGATTCCTTGTTTCGATTCCGGTTCCTAACGATTCTCGATTCAGATTCTTTTAAGAGGCAGGGTCAAAAAATTTTAGGATATTTTAAATGAGCTAGCTAATCAACGGTCTTTCTGAAGGAAATAGTCTGACCTTCTCCATCAATTAATTCTATGAACTTTTTACTTTTTATGAACTTTACTATGAATTTCTCACAGGGCTGTTTTCAACTACAATATAAATATCAAATCTATGAACTTGAATATAAATATTATAAATTATGAATGTATTGAAAACACATTTACACATGAGTGTTTGGCTGCATTTACACTGCAAGTCTTAATGCACAAATCCGATCTTTTGACCATATCCGATTTTTTGGCCAGTGTGTTTACACTCACTTTAGACGCTATCTGTGTTTACATTAGGCTGCTTCCTGCCCCAAAATGATCGTCACTGATAGTTTTAAATGCACATAGTAGATCCTTGGGTTTTGAATGGCCGTGCTATTAAATTTATATAATTCATGGAGTGGCCATGATTAGCCTGTCAGAATGGATAAGTTAACAGCTGTCATGTATTGCAGCGCGAATTCTGACTTAACGGATATAGACCGGAAAATAAAGGTAATTTGTGTTTTTGATATTTTATCTACATTTATTAGTTTTAGAATTCCGTTTTTTGAATGAATTCGAGCGAGCAAGGGAGAGAACGCGCGCGTGCGAAACTGCTGAATACCGGTATATGTGTGTGCGCAATTTCTTTCATGTTAGACAAAGTTCCCACATTAATATTGAGCTGCGAATTTTTAGTGCGAGTGCATACATGCACGTCTGCTTCATAATACAACATTGAAGCTATATTTTAGTGAGCAAACGTGCCGCTCTCACCGTTTGATGGCTTGGAATTATAATAGGAATCGGATATGCGTGTTTAGATGTAGGTCGCATGTTCAGAGATCGGATATGAATCGGATTTAAAACCACATTTGGAAGTGGCTCAGATCGGATACGAAAAAAATCGGATCTCGTGTGGATTGCCAGGCTGGGGGTCGGAGCCAGATGAAGAGGCAGGGGAGGACGGTCGGCGCAGCGCATCAAAGAGATTTATTTATTTCTACTCCATGAACTCGGAGGTGCTTTATCATGTTCGACGTGCACCCTCCTATGCACGAAACAATCTTGCCGCAAATCTTGCATTTTGCCGAGATTTCGTTCTATTTAGAAAATTTAAGCCACACTTTGGACCGCCGACGCACGCTATCCATGTTCGACTCGCTCGGTTATGCCAACACTTTCGGTGGACGCTTCTTCGTTGATGTTAAGCGGTTTCTTCTTCCAGTCGGCAGACTGGGAATCGAAACTAGGAATCGAAATTTAAACTTTTGAACAATTCCGGGAAAATCGCAAAGCTAGTCCCGGTTCCAATCGATACTCGATACCCAAGCCTAATTATGATAACTCAGTTTCATTAGTTCATTTGATCAAAAGTAATTCCATTGTGTAAGATCATTTTTCATCCACGTAATTCCAAACTTCGCGAGGCAGACGACAACATTATGTGACGATCAAATTAAATAAACTTGTTAAACACACTCCACAGCGCCACCCGGTGCATTTAGTTATAACTGCGAGTTTTAGTGCTTAGGATTTATCACTGCATTTACAGCCAGCAAAGCAACACAGTAAAATTCGAATAGTATTTTTATTTTTCGAACATTAATTACAGGTTGAATATTCGAATGTTCGACTATTTGTGCACACCCTTAGCTACAAGTGTGTTCTGGTGCTAGGTTCGCTCCACATTCAACAGCATCTCTTACTGCACCTTCAAAACAACAGACGTCAAATCTGCAGTGCATGCTTATATTAAACAAAAAGCTAATACAGTTATATTTACAGTTATCGTTCTTGTTGTGAACGGGCTTTTACCCTTTTCGCAGGTTTATTTACCTGAAAAGTGAATGTAGTGCTATCAAAACTCTGCCCAGCATGGTAATTCTGTATCAACCAATGGTGTGAGTTTGTGGGCGGGGTTATCCGTTGGCCAATCAGGAAGGAAACCTTACTGAAAAGCCGTTACATTGCATTTCCATTTGGTGACGCTATTGGCACCCACTCCAGCTTTAAGTCTATGATGGATAGCAGGTGCTCTTACATTTATAGGTGATATCTGTTTAAACATTAACAAGACACATTATAAAATCTACGCCAAATTACCTAGAACTCAATTTACCTTCAAAGGGAGGCCGTAATTCTTTTGCGCCACACCATCTGATAATTCTTAAACAATCAATCTATACCAGACTATTTTTAATTAAACACATTACTTAAAATGAAAAACAAGTCGTAAGACCGAACACGAAACCACAGGCTTTTTTCCGCACTCGAACCGATCCATCATCCCGTTCAGGGCTCTTTGATCAGCGCATATGTTGATCTGTGTTTTCGGCTATGGGGACCTAATGAAAACGGCGAGGCAGAACCGCAGGTGGACGATGCACCGGGAGCCTCATGTAGCTGATGGTCCATCCATCATCCTTTTACACAACATCAGATTGAGCCCCTCATGCGCACTGGATCTGTCAGGATGATGGAACAGCACTGTGGCTCCAAGCAAACAGGACAGAAGTGCACAAACTCAATAAAACATCATTTTTAACCATTATTAACTTGATTCTTTCTTGTTGACATAAAGGCGAGATTGATTTAATTTCGGCTGCTCTCGTAGGCAAATGCACACCTTGAGCTGTAATTGCACAGGATGGTTTGAAAGATTGCTAGTGGTGTGTGGTTGGGAGGTAACAGTTGATTTGAGGACCTCAGCCTGAAGGCTGCACACAGTGGCAAAATACAGGTTGACATTCATGTTTGGAGTGCTAAATACTGTTATGTTCATAGACAGTTTGGTGACGACTGTGTTCTATATCCAACGTGACCACCTTAAATTGAGGAATCAAAACCAAATTTTGAAAGCAAGCTGGGTTGATTTGTGCTGTATGAATATGAATAGAACTTCAGTCAACTAGTTACATCTATGAAATATAAGCACAGACTTTGCACAGTATTCTTTTTTACTAATCCCAAATAAAAGTTCTACAGTACACCGAAACACTGACTAGAAAAAAAAAGCTATTAAAAAACTTCAACTTCACTAAATTTTTGCCACAAGAAAACATCAAATGTACTGCTAAATGATTATATGAGCTACTTTATTACTGAATCTTTCCTTTGAATCTCATCCCAACTGATGAATCTACAGTTTGCTATCCGAATTAATTGTGATTAGATAAGAAGACCATGTACTAGGGGTGTGACGGTACACGTATTTGTACCGAAATTTTTCAGTTCGGTACACTTCTCATCAGAAGACGCTCCTGTCGAGGTATTAACTTCCGTGGACGACCTGAACGTCTCTGTGAGATGGTTGCAGTTCCATCTTTTTAAAATGTTTTTACCACTTTTGCTACAGTATTCTGACTGATAAGTAAAGCTTTGCTGTAGCCTTCACCTTTCTGGTGTAAAGAAATTATTTTCTTTCTCAGGTCTTGTGACATTTCTCTTCCATGTGGTGCCATTGCTGACAGCATGAAATGGGAAGGGGTTTTAACACACTTTTATAGTCAACTGTGTGCTGGACACCTGTGTTATGAATAACTAGACTCACCTGTGGTTCAATTCTTGTTAAATTTGACATTTGTAGTCTAAAATTTATCTTTGCTCCAGAGACTTTCAGTGGGGTGTACTCATTTTTGCATCACCCTAATTTGAGTAAAACTGAAAATTTTGCTCTCCAAGTTATATTAGTAACCATACTTTCATGTTATAAGTTAAACAGATGTTATATTAAAAACTTAGTCTTGTCAACATTTTGGGAATTGTTTTTGTGTTCATTGAGATATTGTTTAAAATGTTACTTTTCATTTACGCTGAGCACTGTAATTCAAAATATTAACAAACTATAATATAATTATCATAAACCATAGTCTCTTAATTATACTAAAATAACACTCTTTTTTATTTTAATATTTTAAATTGAATAAACAATTACCTGTTTGTTAGCATTTTAATTTACTTGACCACAAATTTTTTTATGGTTAATCTCAACAAGGTAATGGAAATTATTATTATTGTGAGACAAAACAAAAACAAAACAAAACAAAACAAAAAACAAAACAAAACAAAACAAAACAAAACAAAACAAAACAAAACAAAAAACAAAACAAGACTGATTTGGACCAAACTGGAATGTTTTTGGCCTAATACCTGTGAGGATGAAATACCAATTAAATCCTTAAAGAAGCAATTCCAAGTGTTTAGGGACGTTTACAACTGTTACTGTTTCTATGGTTACAGGTATTACAAGACAATTTGAGACTCAGACCTGCTAATAAATACAGTGTCAATCCTCAGCATTGACTTTGTGAATGTAACCAATCATATGCTAAAGAAAAGCTATGAATGTCAAGGTAGTACTGTAATTACGTTGTCAAAAATGTCATTTGGCTGATACTTTACGCATTTGGACTTGACAGAATCAGACTTGATGTCTAAAAGAACACCTCAACATGTACGTACTTTATATATGCAGTAGTAACAGAATCTCAAATTGGCTGCCAGACCGAATCTATGGCATTGTGTTTCTCAGGTTTACGTCAGTTTCAGCCTGTTCGCTCAGAAAATAAAGTGCAATCACACCGACAGGGCTTGACAATCTAATCTTGATTGAATTTCGCCGCCGCTTGCTCGCACTAAAACACACAAAAGATATAATTGTGAAACAACTATGTTCGACACCCGTAATTTGCTAAAAACTACCATCCTGCCTTTCATTCTGTCCTCACATTTGACATTTACAGTTAAGGTAACAGTACAAGCTTGAGAAGAAAAATCAGGTGCAAATGTTGCATCAACAGAAGAAATGGTCTGTAAATCGTACACTGTCTGCAGCAGTGCGAACGCCTCAGGGAGGAGAGCTCCATTTTGGCAGTATTTTTCCACATGAATATTAGCATGTGGGCTAGCCTGTCTGGTTCCGCTCCAAATCTTCTGTGACTATGTCTGACCTCAGACGACCATAAGCCCTAAAGGGACTCAATCTGTATGTCTACAAATTAGGGACACTTCAGGAAATAAAACTTACTGGCTTGATACAACATACCTGGTTTAGACATGTTTTGCTATCATATTATGATGATCAGCATGCAATACACTTTTGAAGCTCCCCACTGCCAAACTCTTTTCATAAAGTACTTTTGGGTCAAACCATGTTAACAAAGAAGTGAAAAAACAGAACACTGCTTTATGTGCTCTTATAAAACAATTACATATTTCAATGTTTCGACCAGACAAGATCTTCGTCAGGCAAGAACAACAAATAACAAGGGATTTTATATTCACATAGTAAACACACATGATAAAATACATGGACAAACAACAAACTAAACAATTATCCAATAAGTAAAAAGAAGACACCATATTATGAACATAAGTATCAATGCAGGTACTAGTGGCTGTTTACCACCATATCTAGGTAACACCTCAAGATGAGAAGATTCCAGCTTCACCATTTTATTCATGTTTTATTCACACTGGACTTGCCACCAAAACTTTACACACAGACAGAACAGAACCTGCTGCTAAGGGTGTGAAAAATATGAGCTGCTCTCCAAGACAATTCAGTCAGAGCTATGGAAAATGATAACAATAATACTCGTGACCATACGTGTCATACGGCATGAGTATCCATTCACTTTTGCAATCATATACCAAGAATTTAACCTGCCCTTGAGTTCAGTCTGTCTAGGATCTGGGGGTAGCCACTTGTAACGCCTACAAACACATAATACGTATGAACATAACACGTATTAAAGGGTTAGTTCACCAAAAAATGAACATTCTGACATTAATTACTCACCCTCATGTCGTTACACACACGTAAGACCTTTTTTTCTTAACACTAATTAAGATATTTTTGATAAAATCTGATGGCTCAGTGAGGCCTCCATTGACAGCAAGATAATTAACACTTTCAATGCTCAGAAATCTACTAAAGACATATTTAAAACAGTTCATGTGACTACAGTGGTTCAACATTAATGTTCTGAAGCGACAACAACATTTTTTGTGCGGCAAATAACGACTTTATTCATCTAGTGATGGCCGATTTCAAAACACTGCTTCATAAAGCTTCGAAGCTTTACAAATCTTTTGTTTCGAATCAGTGCTTCGGAGCGCGCATCAATCTGCAAAAGTCACATGATTTCAGTAAACAAGGTTTCGTTATGTTATAAGTGTTTCAATGGTTCACATGACTTTGGCAGTTTGATACGCGCTCCGAACCACTGATTCGAAACAAAAGATTTGTAAAGCTACGAAGCTTCATGAAGCAGTGTTTTGAAATCGTCCATCACTAGATATTGTGTTTATATGTTTATTTGGTGCACAAAAAATATTCTCGTTATTTCATAACATTAAGGTTGAACCACTGTAGTCACATGAACTGTTTTAAATACGTATTTAGTAGCTTTCTGGACATTGAAAGTGTTAATCATCTTGCTGGCAATAATTCGTGTTAAGAAGATGAACGAAGGTCTTATGGGTGTGGAATGACATGAGGGTGAGTAATTAATGACAGAATTTTCATTTTTGGGTGAGCCATCTCTTTAATAAACATTTGTGTAGGGTATTGGCTAAAAGTATGCTAAGCTAAAATGCTGAGCAGTTATCTTACAAAAAATAAGCTACTTTAATAAGCACAAAGAACAACAAAAAAAACATTTAATTTTAGGATTAGGTAGTTAAAAAAAAAAGAAAATAAAAAAAATTCTAATTCACCAACAACTGACTCTCCAGTAAAAAAAAAACATCCAGTGGAAGCAGTTTAGTCTCATTCACAAAGAAATGACTCTTAGGAGCTGGTTCTTTTAATGAATCATTCAAAGAGACTTGTGGTTTGAATCGGTCTGATGGAACCTTCACTGAATTAACTCACTGAATCTGCCAGAGCAGGTACTTAACAAAGCTACCATTACTTTCAGTTTAGGCTGAAAACACTAAGGGGCCGTTTACACTACAACGTTTTTAACTAAAAAAGGAAAACTCTTTATGTGTTTTGGCCGTTCATTTACATGACAACAGTGTTTTGGTGGCCTGAAAACGCAAACTTTTGAAAACAGATTTCAAAGTCCAAGTTTTTGAAAACGGTCCCCATGTAAACAACAAAAACGCGAATCTGTGAAAACGATGACGTCATGCACATGCGCATTACATGTTCAGTCTATAGTGTTTCTTCGCCATCTAATAGCCTGCCAGCAGAATACAATGTTTTTAGTTGTTTTCACGGATTCGTATGAATGGAGATCGTTTTGACAAGGGTGTTGCCTGTACGCTGAAAACACAAAGGAAAAACTTCTCCGTTTTAAGCATATTGTTGTCGTGTAAACGTACCCTAAATCGATTGAATTGTTAACAAAAATAATCAAAAACCAATGTGATTATTGATTAGTCATGTCTACGCACTATATACAGAAAACATCCATTCACATCACTTACAGTTTTACAAGTTTTCCAAAACTTGAGAACACTTTATACTATGTGCATATATATATTTTGTCCTTGATTAATTAGATTAAATCGAGGACATAATTTTCAAAATAATAGTTGTTTACACCATTTACATACAGTGTTGGGGAAAGTTACATGTAAAAGTAATGCATTACAATATTGCGTTACTCTCTAAAAAAGTAACTAATAGAAGTTACTTTTTATGAAAAGTAATGCGTTACATTACTTTTGCATTACTTTTTCTCACCTGGGCTGGGCTTGCTTGTTTGTTTTTTAATAACGACAAAAAAGTTCTGCTTTTTGGCAAATGTAAAGGCCTTTTCACATCAAAAGTGAAATGAGTAAGCCTCAGGTTGAAGGAAATGCATATTTACGCCTGTACAGTAGAGGGCGCAGCTTAAACAAACCTTTCAGCTGTGCTGCCATTCTGGATTAAAGAAGAATAGGATACAGGAGAAGGAAGTTCAACACTCTTAATTCTAAATGTAATCTAAAGTAATTTTTGCTTATTAGTATGGTTGAATTAGATCATTGAAGTTCAGCAGCAAAGACAATGGTTAATAAAGTGAGATTAAATAAGTTCAAGTTCAAGTTACTTTATTTATAAAGCGCTTTAAACAAGGTAGAACCTACCAAAGTGCTGAACAAGATCAAAAAACAAAATAATAAAACATATCATAATTCAAGATCAAATAACATCATAATTCAAGTAAAAACCGAAAGACCATGCAAGCAATACAAATAACAAAATACAAATAACATAAGGATGAAGCAAAAAAAAAAAAAAAAAAAAAAAAAAAAAAAAAAAATTGCGTTACTACATATTGCGTTAATACATAAAGTATATTTGTGTAATATAATATAGTTAATTATTACAGGTTTGCGTACAGGTTATTAACTCCGAGAAATACTGAATGTTTTCGTGCAAGTGAGATGAGTAAATGCACATTCACATTCACTCTACTACAATAATCATGTTTACACATATATAATATGCACACAAATCTGATTTATCAATTATCAAATATCATTGCTGCCATGGAAATATTTAATATGATATTTATTATCAAAATATCATATTAAAAGTATAATAAACATTATTTGCAGCCCTATATTTTAAGAGAGAGAGATTACGTGTTTGACTTTTGCTGAGTGAGTCTTTTTAGGTCGGGTATAATCTGCAATCTCTGACCCAGTTTGTTCGCTGGCTTCCATGGCAGCAATTCGCTGCATGTGTTTTCCGCCAACTGGCAACTAAAGAGATTGCAAAATACTATTTGGGAAATTGGCAACGTGTGGTCTTGCACAGACCAAAACAAAAATAGAAATTCCGACACGGAACGCAAATTTAAAAGTAAAATAACTGGCTGTAGCAATGGTTTTCAGAGAAATGAGTATGTGAACTCAGCATGATTAATAAATATCTGTAAACTAGGGATGCTCATTTCGGTTAAATTTCTCGACTGACAACCGACGCTCGTTATCCGATTATTAACCGTTAACTGATAAGATTATAATATTGTATAGCCTATATAATATGACATTAAATAAAAAATACAATTGACGAGTGTCTGTGTCTTCCACGGGTTTATTTTAACATGCAAACAGCAGCATAGAACAGATAAACAACAGAACCTGGATTCACATTATCAAATTGTCACGCACCTGCAGCGTTTCTGACAGCAGAAAAAAATAATTTAAATAAAAGGCATAAAATAAATAGGCCTACACTAAATATTTTTCACTTAAATGTTTAACAAATTAAGATGACAAAACAAAAACACGGTGAATCCATTGAAGCTTTTAACAACCGGTATTTTAGACATTTTTTCCGTCAAATAAAAATAGCAGGCCTACCTCAAGGATTGTTATTGTTATGACCACGGACGGTGCACGTGTGCAGACCGAACGCGTCTTTCCGCGCTCATGGTCAAAGGAGTTTCTTTGAAAGGCTCGCGCACGAGACTAAGCGGAATGCGGGAAATGAAGTATACCATGGCCCTGAATTGTAATGGACTGGAGAGAAATGGGAACGCGGGGGCACCGCTATGCGACCGCAAAAGGCACTTTCACTTTCGTGATCAAAGTGCATGCCACTGATAAGCTTTGTAAATGCAGTATTACAGTAGCATACACATACCAATTAAACGCGCAGGTCTCCTCTCGTGCGTCCTCCCCACTGTGTCGCCGGTCGAGGCAATAATTTTCGTTTCGCTTTTAGATATCTCTTTTATTGATGCCATCAATGCTTTTAACTCAAAACAGTCCATAAACTACAAATCCTTCAGTCAAGCCAGCTCGCGCGTCAATCTGAGAGATCAGCCTCTTACCTTAAAGTGTCAAATTTCTCGGTTTCTGAATGGACGGTTTGCTTGATTGACAAACGCTAACGTTCGGCCACGATTTATATACCATCGACCTGTCCTAAAACGTTAGCACGCTGTGATTGCTTGGTTGGAAATGGTCAGTACTTCTTTTCGCTCGCTTCATTTTGCTTGTTGCTTAGCGAAATATGTCTGGCACGTGTGAAACGCCCGGTGAGTTAACAAATAAGCATATATGTATATATATAGCATATTTTTCTTTAACCATGCAGCAAAAAAAACAAAAAAATCGTTTAACTGATAGTATTAATCGGTTAAAATTCTTACTTTCGGTTAACGGTTAAACGGTCAATGCGAGCATCCCTACTGTAAACATATTATGGTATTTATATGCCTTAGTACATTGAGCACCTTTAATTTCTTAGTAATCATTAAAGGTTCTTGCCAATGGAATCACTTTGGTGTCCAAGACTCGATTCAGTGAATAGACTGAAATGTTGGATGAATTCATATGAGCGAAGTGGACTTGGGTGCAGTCTGCTTTCACACCAACCAAACTCTGCCAACAAACAGATTCCAGTCTACAACCTGACAGAAGAACATGGAATTCTGGGCTTTGAAACCCTAGGCAGATCTAGGTGAAGCCGCTGAGATACTGAACTAGGATCATTCTGCTTGTACTTCAATCCCTTCTGCTATTTACTCAGTAATATTAAGCCTGATCCAAACAATTCCCCTCCTTCTGAACAGGCTCAACGCACTTGTGTACTCAAGCTTAATTCTTATAAAACGCCAGTTATTGTGATGGTCAATTTCACCAAAATAGACAGTTTGATTCACCCAAAATAGCTCTGTATACATCCTAAATCAGAACAAATGGCTGAATATGCACAGCCCAGATCGAAAAGATTCTTGAATCCATGCAAGTTCTCAGCAACAAAGAGGGAGAAAATCTCAGCGATATAATAAACTATTTCAGGATCCGCACCGAGGCAGCAGCCAAAAAGCCAGAGGGCAGGCATTTGCTGTTACGCAATCACCTGTGATGCACTGGTGGGCAGCAGGCACCGAGGATCCCAAAGCAATTTATAGAAACATAATGCCACCATTTAAACTAAAGAGATTGTTTCTGGCAAAGCAGCAGCATCAGAGCCTTCACCTCGAATAGACTTTATAAAAGAGACAAGACAAGAGAGCTTTGTTTCTTTGTGCCGTCCCTGGATGTAAAGATCAAATAGCACAGAGGACAAAGGGAGGACATTGATCACGGTGTGGGCACAAAAGCCCACTTTAACTTAAACATGTTCAGTCAGTGAAAGATCTTTAGCTCTTAATGAAAGGCATTAATATAACCTACGTGCCCGTTATTAACTACAGATGCAGCCCCGTGCTTTCTGGGAAGCTGTTTGGAAAGATGAATGGATTTGGATTTGGGAATTAAACCTTCTTAAACCTTTGTACAATTTGACACTCCAAACATTAGAGCGATTTCTCAATGCTGAAATCTTCCTTTGTGTTTTGTTGATCAGTGTGGCCCTCTGCAGATCACTGTACTTCACTACAACATTACAAAGTAACAGATGGTTGTATATACTTTAAGAAAAAATTAAACAGATTTCCCTGAGAATTTCTATGCGTTTTTAATTCTATACTTGACAAAAATCAGTGATTAGAATGACTTACAAATTATTTTACTGTTTTCAAAAAACAAAAATACACTACCATTCAAAACTTTGGGGTCAGTAAGAATAAAAAGAAAGAAAGAAAGAAAGAAAGAAAGAAAGAAAGAAAGAAAGAAAGAAAGAAAGAAAGAAAGAAAGAAAGAAAGAAAGAAAGAAAGAAAGAAAGAAAGAAATTTGTTCAGTATGCATTAAATTGCTCAAAAGTTAAGATTTTGTTACAAAAGATTTCTATACAAAATTTCTATAAATATCCTGATTTTTTTTTTTTTTTTTTGGACAAAAATATTAAAGTAGCACAAATAGTTCTGTCATGAAACTCTAGATGGCGCAGGCTGATAGGTACCTAAAGGGATAGTTCACTCAAAAAATGAAAATTAGCCCATAATTTACTCACCTTCAAGCCATCCTAGGTGTATCTGACTTTCTTCTTTCAGCCGAAAACAGTTGGAGGTATTAAACAATATCCTGGCTTTTCCAAGCTTTATAATAGGAGTGAAGGGTGCCATATTTTTGAAGCCCCCAAAAAAGTGTACCCATCCATCATAAAACTAATCCATAAGGCTCCAGGGGGTAATAAATAACTTCTGAAGTGAAGCAATGCATTTTTTGCCCATATTTATAACTTTATAGACTAAAATCTCTGGTTTCCGATAACGGCCGTCCACACATTCACAAGAGAGTCAAGTTCTGGAGCTCTCGACTATCTTGTAAAAGTCATATACACCTGGCTTGAGGGTGAGTAAATTATGGGAAAATTTTTATTTTTGGGTGAACTATCCCTTTAGCTCAATCTGTTTGCATTCTCTATAGGGCACAGCTTATTGGTTCCTGCTGTATCAAGTCAAGTCAAGTCACCTTTATTTATATAGCGCTTTTTACAATGCAGATTGTGTCAAAGCAGCTTTACAGTGATAACTGGTATATAATTTTGGCTGCACAGCAGCTCTTAAAGGTGCCCTAGAATTAAATATTGAATTTATATTGGCATAGTTGAATAACAAGAGTTCAGTACATGGAAATGACATACAGTGAGTCTCAAACTCCATTTTTCCTCCTTCTTGTGTAAATCTCATTTGTTTAAAAGACCTCCGAAGAACAGGCGAATCTCAACATAACACTGACTGTTACGTAACAGTCGGGATCATTAATATGTACGCCCCCAATATTTGCATATACCAGCCCATGTTCAAGGCATTACACAAGCCAGTATTAACGTCTGGATGTGCACAGCTGAATCATCAGACTAGGTAAGCAAGCAAGGACAATAGCGAAAAATGGCAGATGGAGCAATAATAACTGTCATGACCCATGATAACATGATATTTTAGTGATATTTGTGAATTGTCTTTCTAAATGTTTCGTTAGCATGTTGCTAATGTACTGTTAAATGTGGTTAAAGTTTCTTACTGCATTCACGGAGACAAGAGAGCCGTCGCTATTTTCATTTTTAAACACTTGCGGTCTGTATAATTCATAAACACAACTTCATTCTTTATAAATCTCTCCAACAGCGTGTAATGTTAGCTTTAGCCAAGCAGCATAGCCTCAAACTCATTCAGAATCAAATGTAAACATCCATATAAATACTATACTGACATGATCCTATGTATGAATGCAGCATGAATGACGAACATCTTGTAAAGATCCATTTTGAGGGTTATATTAGCTGTGTGAACTTTGTTTATGCTGTTCAAGGCAAGCGCAAGCGCGAGCTCCGGGGGAGGGGGAGCACGAGAATTAAAGGGGCCGCAACCTATATATCGGTGCATAGTTAATGATGCCCCAAAATAGGCAGTTAAAAAAATGAATTAAAAAAAATCTATGGGGTATTTTGAGCTGAAACTTCACAGACACATTCAGGGGACACCTTAGACTTATATTACATCTTGTAAAAAGAAGTTCTAGGGCACCTTTAAAGAAAATGGTGTCATTTAAGTAAATTCAGTATTGATTCATTCGATTGTAAGAATCAATAGTTATTAATTTAGTTAATTTATCTATATCAGCACTGGTGTGAACAGTGATGTCATCATCCAGCTCAGTTCAGTTCGCATACAATGGTGTCAATGCAGGCAAAACACTGTTGAATATCAAATGTCAAGTGCCCCCAACTAAGCAAGCCAAAGGCGATAGCGGCAAGGAACCCAAACTCCAACAGGTGACATCAGGTGGCAAACAGGTGTTAAAAATGGAGAGAAAAAAAAAAACTTTGGGAGAAACCAGGCTCAGTCGAGGGGCCAGTTCTTCTCTGGCCAACAGCGAACATTGCTTTATTATGATTCAGGCAGCTATCATAAGTCCATCAGCAGCCAATGAGCTCACTGCTCAACCTTCAAATACTTGGTTAGCATTTGCGTAGAAGTTTGCAGCGCATTTTCAGAAACCCTCCACCTTCCCCAGCTCCACCTGTATAGATCTGCTATGGGTAATTCATGTACGTTATATTGTACAGCAGCAGCATGTCTTACTTGCTTACAGCAGCGTGTCGTGTATGTATTGGCAGTAATAATTAACAGCAGCAGCAGCATAGCAGATCTATTCAGCCAAGAGCAAACATATTAAAGTTTTCATATCAATTACCATGTCAAACTCTCAGAGAACTGTTTTTACCACTGATAATAATAATAATAATAATAAGCAATGTTTCTTGAGCAGCAAATCAGCATATTAGAATGATTTCTGAAGAATCATGTGACACTGAAGACTGGAGTAATGATGCTGAAAATTCAGCTTTGCCATCACAGGAATAAACTACATTAGAATAAAGTTATTTATATTCTAATAATATTTCACAATATTACTGTTTTCACTGTATTTTGACCAAAGAAATTGGTGAGCATAAGAGACTTCTTTCAAAAACACTGTTTACCGTTTTGAATTTGAAAATTAACAAATGAAGTCAAAAAGGTGACTAAAATGATGAGTAATAAGACCTAAAATAAACATTTTCCTTTAGAGATTCATACGAAGTGACCTAAATACATGAATAAACAAGGTTTTATTCATTTTTAATTGCCATATCAGCATCAAATGCTAAATAAATTAAACATTATATAATTCTTTTCTTTTTTTCTAAAACCTTGTTTGTTGATTTTAAATATATATATATATATATGCATGGACATGTGCACACAGAGAAATTAATTTAATTACATAGTATGAAAGCATAACCAGGCTGAACTTACCCTCAGGTGGTTCTTCACGCAGGTAAGGTGGAAGTTCTTCATTATTAGGGTCAGCAGGTGCTTCCTCGATCACCTCAGTCTCTGCACTCGGGCCCTTGAATTAACAAGATTATACAGTTCATACTGTTAATACATACATATGCTGCAATGCATACAACCCAGTCATTCCTGTTATGCAGTACATATACACATTCAAGTTGCTAAATAAAGACAAATGACATCACCCTGCAGGAAGTGACATCATTTCAGTGGGAAAACAGCAGCACAATCATAAGTAAGTTGATTTCTGTAATGTTTTGTAGTATTATCTGGTTTATTTCACCTTAAAACATTCTATTGTGTATCAAATATCACCATTCAAATTCGAAAATATCAAATTTCAAGTTGACACCCTCACAAAATCAATCCTTCACTAAACAATTGATAACTTTTATTTGCATCTTGTCAGGTGTTTTGTTAGATGTTTGAGCTTCATCATGACATATTTCCTGAAAGTCTGCAATACACATTTATAGAAATACTTCCTTAAATTACAAAGCATATTTATTTATGAAAAGTTATAGATTGCAAAAAGTACTGCATAATATGAATGACCTAATTACAACAACAATTATCATCATCATCATCGTCATCATCATCATCATCTCTTTCCTGACAACCCTTTTACAGCCTCTTATACAGCTACTTTATGACTGCAAAAATGAATAGAAGTAAAACTGCAGTGTCTTTTGCATTATCATGCTGATGAAATATTATATGCTATTAGGCATCATCTGCCCCGTTTATCTATTATCAGAGCGAGATAACACAACATCTGTCGACTAAATCGCATTTAATGTCACAGTAACAAAAAGGCCCGTATGCAAATACTTCTGATTTAAAAAAAAAAAAATCAACAGTTTGTGCTCGTGCAGAATCAGGTAAGAACAGGTTTGGCTTTAATGTCACGCAAAACAAACAAAATCCTCCACTCACCTTCATAACTGAGGCTATTAACACAGTTTTAGAAAGGGCGTCTCTGCACTTCAATATTGATGGAGACGCACAAGACTATATAATGGAAATAGCGCTTAATACGAAATAAATACAGCGTTTGCTATGTTTTTCAATGTAAGCGGAAGTGACGTTGGGGATGTTTACGGAATTTAGGGATGCTGTTGAGCTGTTGGTCAATAGGGGGCAGCAGCGCGTTATAATACTCACTGATGTTGACGGTTGAAGAGCTGCGGTTACTATGATATTTTGACTGAATATGCCACAGTTAATGTTTGATTTAGGGCCTAAAACAACATTTTTATGTCTGACTTTACTTTCTGAGGTAAACCAGAATTGTACGATATATATATAGTGTGCAATTTCTATTTGAATGTTACAAAACTGCAAATAAGTAACGTTAGTGTTTACATAAATGTGAAAAAAAACTTTATATGTTCTGAGGTAAACCAGAATTGTACGATATATATATAGTGTGCCATTTCTATTTGAATGTTACAAAACTGCAAAAACAGAGCAAATAAGTAACGTTAGTGTTTACATAAATGTGAAAAAAACGTATGTTTTTACAGATTAAGGATTCCTTTTGGCAGTTATGTTCAGACCCAAATAATTTTTTTCTTATTCTGAACTTTACATTTTTATAAGAAAAATACATGCTGCATATTAGCTCTACTTTATTTATGTTTCATAAAAATGTTGTTTTATGAATGTGTGGGATTGTGATTCAAAGCTGAGGATTACGCTGACAGTAGGTGAGAAACCTTTAATGTCCTTACAAACTATCTCTTACATGCTGCTGAATAATATATCACCTCATCAAAAAGAAGACTAGAGGTGAAACGGGGGTGGATTTGGGTTTTATTGACCGGAAGTGAAATTGATGTGATTCTGCATCTAGGCCAAAGGCCAGTGGGCAAGGTATTAAGCTTTGCTGTTAAAATAGTGTTCAGAAATATTGTGGAAAGAGGGCATAAATGGACTTGACCTGTTTAGCAAATATTAAATTATAATGTTACTCTTACCCTATGGCGTATGATAATACCAGTCATTCAAAATTATGTTTCTTTCTTAATGCTGATTTTAAAATATTAGGAAATAGGACACAAATTTTATATTCTTAATAACTCATTGTTTCAACATAAGTCGTTATTTCGACATAAGTCGTTATTTCGACATAAGTCGTTATTTCGACATAACTCGTTATTTTGACATAACTCATTATTTCAACATAATAGCTTGTAATTTCGAGATATAAAGTCGTTATTTCAACATAATATCTTGTTATTTTGACATAACTCGTTATTTCAACATAATAGCTTGTAATTTCGAGATATTAAGTCGTTATTTCAACATAATATCTCATTATTTCAACATAAGTCGTTATTTCGACATAACTCGTTATTTCAACATAACTCATTATTTCAACATAATAGCTTGTAATTTCGACATAACTCGTTATTTCATCATAATATCTCATTATTTCGGTACAATAACTCTTTATTTCGACACAACTCGTTATTTCAAGATATTAAGTTGTTATTTCAACATGACATCTAATTTCAACATAAGTCGTTATTTCAACATATCTCATTATTTCAACATAAGTCGTTATTTCAACATAACTCATTATTTCAACATAATATCTTGTTATTTCAACATAATATCTTGTTATTTCAACATAATATCTTGTTATTTCAACATAATATCTTGTTATTTCAACATAATAACTTGTTATTTCGAGATATTAAGTCGTTATTTCAACATAATATCTCATAATTTCGACACAACTCTTTATTTCGACATAACTCATTATTTTGAGATATTAAGTCATAATTTCAACATAATATCTCTTTATTTCGACATAAGTCGTTATTTTGAGATATTAAGTTGTTATTTAGACATAATATCTCATTATTTCAACATAAGTCGTTATTTTGAGATATTAATTTGTTATTTAGACATAATATCTTGTTATTTCGACACTAACTCATTATTTCAACATAACATCTCGTTATTTCAACATAATAAGTCTATTTACACTAGCTCCACCCACCAATGTCTGGTTGGGCCACTCGAGTTTAAAAAGCTTGCAGTCCTGGCTTTTGATGGGAAAATAGAGAAAAGCCAAATGTACAAATGTCTTTATATCGACTGAATATTTTGAAATAATGACTTATTATTATGTTGAAATAATGAGATATTATATCGAAATAACAAGATAATATGTTGAAATAACGAGTTATGTCAAAATAACGAGATATTATGTTAAAATAATGAGTTATGATGAAATAACGAGTTGTTGAAATAAGATAATTAGTTGAAACGATTTATGTCGAAATAATGAGTTATGTCGGAATAATGACTTGATCTTGAAATAATTACTTATTACGAGATAATAACGAGATAAGTTTTCTCTTTTTTCCTCCCTACCATTAGTTTTCTTCTTTTTTTTCTCCACCATGCGGTTCAGGGCTCCCTTACTTGACCTTTGCCAAAAAAAAAAATAATAATAATTATTTGTGTTAGAATTCAAATAAACAAATACGGAAGAGGACCAAGCAATAATAAAATATAAAGATTAAAGTAATTAAATTACGAGAAAAAACTCAAGATAAAATGTTGAGAATAAACTCGTTAAATTATGAGAAAAAGCTCGTTAAATTTAGAGAAAAAAGTCGAGATAAAATGTTGAGAATAAAGTCATTAAATTATGAGAAAAAAGTTGTTAAATTACAAGAACAAATTCGTTAAATTATGAGAAAAAAGTCGTTAAATTCGAGAAAAAATCGAGATAAAATGTTGAGAATAAAGTCATTAAATTACGAGAAAAAAGTCGTTAAATTATGAGAACAAATTCGTTAAATTACGAATTTGTTCTAATAATTTAATGACTTTTTTCTCGTAATTTAATGACATTTTTCTCATAATTTAATGACTTTATTCTTAACATTTTATTTTGACTTTTTTCTCGAAATTTAACGGGATTTTTCTCGAAATTTAACAACTTTAATCTCGAGATGGTTTTATTTTTTTATTATTGCTTGGCCCTAATCCTCTTCCGTAAACAAATGATCAGTATAATTTCAAGAACAACAAAATTAGGCCCCTACTCCAAATATTATTTTATTTATTCAATGATTAAATCATAAGTATGCATTGTAGGTCAAACATTAAAGTATCCTAATCCTAATAATTTATTCATGTGAACAATAAAGGTCAGTTTTAGTAAGTTTTAGTGTCATTTTTTGCAAGGCTATGTACACTAAAACACACAAATTTCCTGTCTCATCTGGCCGCAACTATGAACTGAGATACCCAGCTTAACCTGTTAAAGGGTGTATTTATAGAGCACCGCATTAAAAAGGTCTTGTTAGGACAGTTGCTTAAGTGGAAAGGTAAGAATGGTGAGAATGGTTTGCCCTCCCCCTCTTCCAGTGAAACCATATGTTTTACAGAAAGGCAATCTAGAAGAGTGGGGTGTTTAACCTAAGTAGTAACCTAAGAGGTGTTTAACATAAGACCAAGGGTTAAATTGGGATTTGTTATGTGGGAGGGCTCTGTGGTTTCAGCCTTTCAAGGGGTGCATGTGTATGCAAAGACAAAATCACATCATTTGACAAACTGTAAAATATAGCAAGTTGAGAGAGCCCTCTGCTGTGAACAATAAAATGCTGATCAAAATCATTCTATAGATGCTGGTAGTGTGCAAAGCTACATCTAATGACAATAAAATCTTCCTGTAGGCCTGTGCCTTCTCCTTTGTGATGCTACCATTAAAGGAGAGAATATAAATACAAAATGCAGTGCTTGACATTAAGCCTTGTTTTGTGCTTGTCCTTGCACAACTAAATTTGTCATTTACTTGTCAGAGTAAAAAAGTAGCTTGTCTGGAAAAAAAAATAGGATTTTTTTTTTTGTGTGTGTGTTTATTGTAAATATGATTTATTCTGAAACAAGCAACATTCTCATCAGTGTTTTATCAGAAGTGACATATTTAAATCTGCATATTTGGGAATTTTATTAACCTTTGTAAAGGGCATTTCCCCCCCAATCTAATTAAATTTGTTTCATCTTTTATTTCAAATTCTTACATCTGATAAATTGAAATAATAAGAGACATACCGAATTAAATAATTTCCACTGAAAAGTACAACTGCATTCAATAATGTTATGAGATTCTTTAAATATTTTTGAATGCAAATAAGTAATGTTGGTGGGAAATTTATACTTTTAAACATGTAGATGGCGGCAAGTGACCGTCTTAATGAGTGAGCCACTGAGTAATTTTTTTCAAACGATTTATTCAAAAGGCTGAATCAACAATGAAGCATGATTGGGCCATTGAATCTTCACTCAACCGATTCGTTCAAAACACTGAATCATTCGAAACGGCTGAGCGCAGCTGAGAGATTCGCTGGTTCTGCTTTGTTTGGAACTATTTTCGCTGCTACTATAGAACAAAATACAGGCAATATTACACCTAAAACGTAAGTGATTAACATTAATTCTATTGTATGAAATTAGTGTCATTTTCAGTCAAGGTGATATTCAGGAATTCAGCACTTTTGGTCGTGTGATGCTTAACTTTATCATATGTCATAAATAGCAAGCTATAAAAACCCCACATATTGAATTTTTATTGCAACATGATAACTGAGTTTCTTTGTGTGAGCAGAGCTCATTTGTTTTGAATTCTCCCCAAGAGGTTACGTGATCCTCAACAGCGCAATATCACCGCCAGTACATTAGTATCCACTATCGCGTTTTGGTTGTTATTGACATTTTAATCAAGCTACTTATCTGGTCAGGCAAGTAAAATTCTCTTTCAATTCAAAAAATCGACTTCGCCCTCATAAGCCTATGTGCCGGGGCTCAGCGCCGGATGGCCCTGGCCCAATTTAACCCCTGCGTAAGACATTTTGTGACACTAGTGTAATTGAGTATGTTGTCCCTCCGATTTAATCAGCTATGACTTCATAAATAATCAATCCTTTAAGAGAATTAATTAATTATTTAGAGAGAATGCGAGATGTTGGCTTGATTTATTTTTTTCTTCTTCTGTGCTGCCAACAGAAGTAGGTTTCACTGCTATGACTGGGTAAGATGGATATACATTAGATTGTGAACTTTTACCGTAAGGATTCAGCACGTCAGTTCAAAGAGCAAATGAGATTTAGGCCTTCTAATAATACCAGTACGTTTATAGTAAGACAAGATGTAGTTGTAAGTGGATTATGTTAGTTTAGCTGCATGTGGGGAGACTGCAGCACGGCACTTTCACCTCGGTTATCGTGGGCATTTTCAGATGATCAACATTTTGGACAAAAACTGGAGTTGAGTATGGGTCAAAATCAAAGTGATGAAGATGAGGAAGTGGAACTATCAGACATCCAGCCTCTTTATACCAGTTTCATGAGAGAGTGCCCAAGTGGAGCTCTGCATCTTCATGAATTCCGCAAGATATTCGGAGTTCAGAGCACATCGGAAGTTGAGGCTTTGTACATGGAAACGCTCTTCAAATCTTTTGACACAAACAGGGTAAGTGGAACAGTTGTAAAGGTCAAGAGTTTTTAACATAATTTAAAAATGTTAAAATGCAAGAGCACATTTATTTAAAATTTGAAAAGTGATTGCAAAGCAGCAATTTCTATGCATAAGCTGTGATTATGTGCATATGTGATCAGCTCATCAGCCGAGAATCATTCGTGTCCATTTGCAGGATAATGTCATAGACTTTATGGAATTTGTAGCAGCTGTCCACCTGGTTCTGAGAGGAAAACTAGAGGACAGACTGAGATGGTCTTTTAAAGTTTATGACAGTGATGACAATGGAAAGTTGGACAGACATGAAGTCAAACGGATTATAAGGGTGAGAGTGGTCTTGATTCTCACCATTTTCATCTTTGTTTTTCCTTTCCTAAAAGGTTTCTTGTTTTTTCCTTTTAGATCATTTGCCAACTTAAGAAAGGCATTAACATGACACCTAGTGAAATTTGTGACAGGATATTTGAACTTTTGGATGAAAACAATGATGGTAAGTGGCTCAAATAAATATTTAATGTTTTTAATGTTGTTTATTTGTCTATGTGGTGTTTTTAATATGCTTTAAGACAAACCATGTGCAAATTAATCAGTCAACACCTTTGCTGAGTATTTTCTCCTCGAAATTGTGAACCAAAGATGTAAAAAAAAACAAACAAAAAAACGCCCATTTCCTACCAAATATGTAACTAATCCTGTCAACTTGCGGGGAGGGGCTTTTCTCCTCGGACATTCTCTGATGTTTAAAGCGTCTGTAGCAGTGTTGCCAACTCCACGTTTTTCCTGCGGAACAGGGCTATTCTTACACTGTTGCCACAAGGTTTTTTTATAGTCTTCGGGTTAAAGCAACACCCCAGAATGCGATTTTTACTGGGGGACCCACCCCCCTGGAACATGATTTTTACCCCTATTACGTGATTTTTACAGAGGAACCCCAACCCCTGTCCCCCAAATGCGATTGGGCTAGTTTTGAATAGCAATTGGGCTGCTTTTGTAACGCAAACCTGGCAACCCTTTTTCTAAGGATGCTGATTTTTAGAAGGCAGCTGTCTGACTCTGAGATGGCGAACGGGAACATGGGCTGTGTCCGAAATCATCCCCCTATATACCAGGGATGTCCAATCCTGCTCCTGGAGAGCCACTGTCCAACAAAGTTTAGCTCCAACCCCAATTAAAAACACCTGACCAGATTATCAAAGTCTCATTAGGTATACTAGAAAATTCCAGGCAGGTGAAAGTTGGAGCTAAACTCTTCAGGACAGTAGCCCTTCAGGACTGAATTTGGACACCCCTGTCCTATACCCCCAAATTGGGTGCTGTTTGAGGGGACAGCCATTTGTAGTGGTGTCCGAAACCATAGTTGATGTTATTGAGTGCACTCATTCAATCCCATGCACCAAAATAACGAGTGTAGAACTGATGTAGGCTACCGTATATATGCACTCAATGACTAGAGAATACCCATAATGCACTGTAAGGGTCCTGACGAATTAATTCCTGCGTCTGACCAGAAGATGGCGACCAATGGATGAATCATCCATTTTCCAAACCGCTGGTCCAATGTAGCTACAGTGTAATATCACACAGGTATAAATTCCTTTTTAATTGATTATTAAATTGTTTATTAAGGTTTATACATGCTAGTTTCCATGACAGAGTTCAAGATAAATCTTTTCATTGCTACTGGAGCTGCTAGTTAGCACCAACAATGCAAAAGCGGCAGCTCTTCCAGCGCCCTTCAGTGTCCGATTCGCTAACTGGTTTTCATTCACTCCTTCAAGTGGACTATATTAGTGGAGTAATGTAGGGAATAGTGAATGAGGGTATAGGGAACGATTTCGAACACAGCTATGGTTGGTGTAATATTAGTGTCACATTATTAGATGCTTGATAACGTAGTCAAGCCAAAGGCTAATCGTATCAATTACTGTTATGTGTCTGATATTGTAGAGAGCGATACATACAATTTTCAGATATCAAATGTGTAACTATGCAAACAATAAAGTGAGATAAATATGTTTATAAATATGTGTTCAGCTTTATGTAAACCCATACATTAACTCATGAAAGAGAAATCAATTGAATGCTTCAATGAAGATATTGCATAGTGCATTTTTGTCTTCATTGCTAGATATATATATATATATATATATATATATATATATATATATATATATATATATATATATATATATATATATATATATATACATGTATATAAGCACTAGTTTCCCATATATGGAAATGTATTATGTAATTCATACCACATAATTTCCGGTATATTCTGATATATTTTTATTTTGTAAGGGTAGGCTTTCACTTTTCTGGGAAGGCTTTCCACTAAATGTAACATGTCTATCGGGATTTGCTTCCATTCAAGAGCATCAGTGAAGTCAGGGGCTAATGTTGGGTGATGGGTTCTGGCTCACAGTCAGCGTTTCAGTTCATCCCAAAGGTGTTTAGTGGGATTCGGGTCTGGGCTTTGTGAAGGCCAGTCAAGGTCTTCCACACCAAACTCAGTAAATAATTTCTCTGTGGTCATTGCTTTAAGCAAAACTGCATTGTGATGCTAGAATAGAAAGGACCCTTTCCTAAACTGATGGCATAAAGTTTTCTTTTTATGTCACTGTATACATTAAAGGGCTAGTTAACCCAAAAATGAAAATTCTGTCATTAATTACTCACCCTCATGCCGTTCCACACCCGTAAGACCTTCATTCATCTTTGGAACACAAATTAAGATATTTTTGATAAAATCTGATGGCTCAGTGAGGCCTCTATTGACAGCAAGAGAATTAACACTTTCAGATGCCCAGAAAGCTACAGTTTAAAACAGTTCATGTGACTACAGTGGTTCAACCTTATTGTTATGAAGCGACAAGAATACTTTCAATAGAGAATACTATTTAACGACTTTATTCAACAATATAGTGATGGGCAATTTCAAAACACTGCTTCATGAAGCTTCTAAGCTTTACAAATCTTTTGTTTCGAATCAGTGGGTTCGGAGCGCGTATCAAACTGCCAAAGTCCAGTGATTTCAGTAAATGAGGCTTCATTACATCATAAGTGTTTTGAAATTTCAATGGTTCACCACTGGGGGGTGTCACTTTGGCAGTTTGATACACGCTCTGAACCACTGATTTGAAACAAAAGATTCGTAAAGCTTCGAAGCTTCATGAAGCAGTGAAATCGCCCATCACAATCGCCCACACATCGATATTATTGAATAAGTCATTATTTGTTTTTTTGGCCATTCCAGATGTGGTGAAAATTCTATTTCCATTAATTCCATTTCTATAATGTACTTAAAGTGCTCCATTTTCGCACACTAATTTTGTACTTAATATACTAAAAATTCTTCTTTAGAGATAATCTTAAGAACATCTAAGTGTACTCAACTGTGCTATTTTGAGACATCATGAAATATGAACTAAAATTTGCTTTGAATATACTATCTCTGTATTTAAAAAATGTATTTGAACCCATAGTGTACTACAAGTGTTAACTAAATATATTTTTTAAATACAGAGATAGTATATTCAAAGCACATTTTAGTTCATATTTCATGGTGTCTCAAAATAGCACAGTTGAGTACACTTATGTTCTTAAGATTATCTTAAGAAGTACTAAAGAAGAATTTTTAGTATATTAAGTACACAATTAGTGCATGAAAATAGACCACTTTAATACATTACAGAAGTGTACTTTTTTTCACCTGGGTATACTATTTGGACACTGATACAACTTGACAAATTAAACTCATGAGTGTGTGTGAAAAGATGTTTACTTTATAAAAATCCACAGGAGCACATAGATGAATAAATAGCCTTATATAATAATCCCGTGTGTGGCAGCCTAAATATGTGTAGGCTTAGACTGTTTCTAAAATAAGCCTGTCAGTGGACAGGCAGAGTGGGAGCTGATGATGAAAGAATTAATTAAAGACAGTCTTCCTCTTCATCCACAGGTCAGATAACCCTGTCAGAGTTCATGGAAGGGGCACAAAAAGATGCCTGGATTATGGACCTCCTAAAGCTGGACACTAATGCACGGGGTTGGTTCAGAGAAAACTTGGGGAAAAAAACATGAGTTTTCAATCTAAGGTCAAGGCCCATGGGACAAAACCTTCTTGCCCTTTTACAACCTTTCAAATGTTGGGGTCTGCAAATGGGAGAGACCTGGTATAGAGGTCAGAAAATATTTGCCTTCTGTCATGAGCGAGTACGTGCCTCATCACACATGGATCACTTTGACGTTTAACCAGTCTGCATGTGTAAAAGCGGGTTTTGTCACATTTTCTTCTGGGTGAGGTGATGATGCTGGTATTCTTATGGCGGATGTATATACCGAAAAATTAGAATTAGGAAAAATTAATCATTTAAATTAGGAGCATGAATCGTGTGTTCATAGAGGAAACAAGGTTCCATAGTTAATTTTACTATTTAAGCCAATTAATTTTTATGTAAGAAACATTGTTTTTCACAATTATGTTACATTATGTTATTATAAATTAGCATTACTATTATATACATTTATTACCATAAAATGTACAGTGTGTCTATATTAACCCAATTCATTTATATGTTAGAAACATACAGTTCCACAGATAAAGCATTTTTAATTATTACAAGCTTAACGTTGTGATTCGGGCTAAGCTAAGGAGATAATTTTGAACACTGGCTGGTTATGTACTTGCTTAAAAAATCATTTTTAACAAAAAAAGTTACGGACTGCAGCTTTAAATGTCCTAATTGAACTAAGGCCTAATCCTGGCTTAATCTAAACCCTGTTTGTGAAATCGGACCATAAATATTTTTCACGTATTTCACAAGTATGTTGTAATCCGACTTTATTCAGGAGTACACAGCGGTAATATTATATTAATATAAACAATATTTTGTGTCTGTTTAAATATATTGGGTGTATATATTTTCAACCCAACTGTTGGGTTTTTCCATATTTGACCCAAAATTGGGTTGAAACAGCCTAGCATTTTTAGAGAAATATATATAATTTTGATGCCTATTCCATTTTTTGTTTTGTTTTTTAATTTATATATTTTCAGGTGTGCTCTTAAAGGTGCTATGTGTACGTTTTTAAATGTAAAAGGCTTTCTCCTATCCCAGATTTCATCCTAATGTGCAGTGTATCAAACATATGCATGAGTGTTACCTGATTGTATGATACTTTGAACAATGAGTGCTTTTACATGCAGGATCTTACACCGGTAACAGTGTGTGAGGTCATGTAGATGCCTTAAAATCTTCTTTTGTCAGGTAAATGTCATAAACTGCTTATTCAATGTTTTCCTTGTGCATATTTTGAGGAGCTCCACTTTGCAATATTGGCTGGACTATCTGAGCGAGCGAAAGAAGGAACAAAATGCTTGAATGCCCAGAGCTTGTTATTCATGACTGCTGGAGTTGTGGAAGAATCTATGTGCACGAATAAGAGCTGTAATCAAACGAATTCTGCAGGAAACCCAGCATGGAGCCAGAAGCGCATTTATAATTCATGTCTGCATGAGTTCACATACGAGTTTAAAGGACATGTGACACACAGGACATGCATGCATGTGCATACATCTTTTATATACAGAAATAAACCTATTTTTTTCTACGAGTTATTGACCTGAGTTGGAAGACAGATTTATTCCAGCATGGTGCCTCCCAGTATGCAATGTGTACACAGATGGTGCTTAGCAATGAACTATTCTTAACAGTGACATAATTCAAACCATGTAATTTTTTTACCCTTAAGCCTAAATGGAGCTCATCCTCTGGCTGAACCGCAATTAACCCCTATAAATCATCTAGGTTTGGTATTTTAGAAACCGAGAGTCTGCATTCCTCACAATTATTTTCCTTGATGTGAATTTTATTTTCCATGGTGTGTTGATTAGCATTTTTCAGGATAACTCAAATGATTGCTCACTATTTGGTCATATTTTTGGTCTGAAATGTTAGAGCAATCCAAGACAACACATATGTGTGTTTTGATGTTGATTTAATATTATTGTTAGAAAAATCACAAAATCATAATATTTATTGCATGGTTAAAAAAATGCAAATGTCAAATTAATAGAATTTGTTCTTTTTTTGCATACAAATTGAGGCCCTATTATGTATTCTGTTTATGGAAAGTGTCATTTCACATTTCAAATAGTTATTATATTAAACTAATCATCAATATAATAAACCCATTAAATTAATTATGCTGCATATTACTTTGAGTTACTAGTTTACAAGTTTAGAGGTGTTTCGTTGCAGCTTCTAACAGAAATCAAATTATTGAGTTGAACTTTTGACTTGTGAATGATTTTGAAGTTCTGCATATACTCATCACTGCAAAATTGTTGTATCTCATTTTCTGAAACTCACTGGGTTTTGATATTCCTAAGGGATTTAAAAAAAAGAATCTAATTTCAGAAGCATTTCTGTTACATCAAAGAGCTTAAAACAGATCTGTTTTAACATATCTATTTAACAGCCTTCTGAAGCAGTTCCTGGCAGTTTATTCAAAATTCATGTGGCTTCCTGGACCTCCATAAAAAGCGCATTAAAATTCTCTCTGACATACTGTAGTTCTCCCAGTCACCAGGAAGATGCTAAATGCTTTGTAGAGACATGGAGTATTACAGACACTTTTAATATTCAACAAAACAGTGCATGGAAACAACTGGAGAGAAAGAACACAATGCAATATGTATACTGTTATCCATCCATCCATTTTTGCCTTCAGAACTGCCTTAATTCTTTGTGTGTATATATATATATATATATATATATATATATATATATATATATATATATATATATATATATATATATATGGCGACCAGGGCGGGCGATAGCCGTGAGGGAACGGCGCGAGTGTTAATGAGCTTCACCTGGGAGGCGCACCTGCCTTGAGTCCCTCACGGAGGAGCTCCGGGAGCATAAATGGAGGAGCGACTACCGTGAAGGACAAGAGAGGACCAGGCCTGGACTTTATTTTATGTTTTATTATGTTTGTGTGGCCGGCAGACGTCCGCGAGGGTCTGCCAGCATTACTTTCGTTTTGTTCTTTGTTTATTTTATATTAAAGTTTGGTTCAACGTTCGCCGGTTCCCGCCTCCTTCTTCCCACATCTACTAACCTCGTTACTATATATATATATATATATATATATATATATATATATATATATATATGGGACAAAACCTTAAACGGGTAAGGCCAAAACAACAAACATTTACTTAGAAAAAAACAAAATGGCAGCCAGCTCCCTACTGCGTTCCACTCCAAATTTAAATGCCCTTCACTTGCTAACTTCCCTCCATCTCGTGGACTCGGATGTGCATTGTTGCTTATGTTGCACAAGTGCCCACTACTGGCAGAACTCATGCATAAGGTTTACATGAAACGCACTAAGCCCTTAATCACTTGGAATTCACTATGGAGCTGGTTTATTATTTAAACCCCTTTTGTACTTATGAATTTGTTTTATGTACCATTATATTTGCTTATAAGTTGTTGGAGAAAATATCTAAAATTCTATAGGCTAGGTAGGCTATATGAGGAGAAAAATTTAATTACACAAACGAAACAAAATATCAGTAGTAGGACCGATATATCGCATGAGATTGTCACGCGCATTTCGTCAGTAAAGCCGGTTCCCTGATTACCTCTAAATCGCCATCACCTGCTTTCAAATGGAGCGGCATTTAATAGACAGAACCGTCGATCACTGACAAGCCACGCAATATCGCGTTCATTATCGAAGGCGATTCATCTGCGATATGAACGCAATATTGCATAGCTTGTCAGTGATCTACGCTTCTGTCTATTAAATAGCGCTCCATTTGAAAGCAGGTGATGGCGATTTAGAGGTAATCAGGGAACCGGCTTTACTGACAAAATGCGCGTGACAATCGCATGCGATATATCGATCAGCCCTAATCAATACACTTTGACTGTGAACATAAGGTAGCTACAAGTATTATGCGATTGAATCTCAACATAATTCGTACACTTCAGTTAAGCGCGATCTACTGTGACGTCACAATCGAGTTGAATTGTGGGACTTAGAGCTGCTGTCATGTCAATGAGGGTCTGTCCATGTAAACTTCCCTTGTCCACGAAGTGGAAAACACTTAAAAATGGCGGTAGGGATTCCCCCGAGTGGAATTGCTTAGGGAAGTTTGCGAGTACGTGTCTAAAATTGGAGTGGAACGCAACCTCAATAGTTTAAGTTTAAGCTTAACCCATCACAAAGCTGCACACTACAGCCACAGCACCAAATTTACGCTTAAGGCACACCAACAAAAGCAACACTCTGGGACTGGCAACATCTCAACACTCCCATGATCTTGGGAGAAGGAATCTCTCACTGGATCCTCTTGACATTGACAAGGAGCAGCTGGTAGGTCAAATCACCTTGACTAGGACAGGGAGGAGCACAAGAAATAGGACAAAACATACAACAAAAACTACAACTCCCAGCAGGCCGTTGGGTCCATTGGCAGCACACACAGTACACCAATGAATGACACATACACCATAATTATAAAACACATATGCATGTGTACTGGGACATAAATTCTGACCCTACCATTTGAATGTTGCAGCAGATGTCAAAACTCATCAGACCAGGCAATGACTTCCATTCTTCTATTGTCCAATTTTGGTGAGCCTGTGCGAATGATAGCCTCAGTTTCCTGTTCTTAGATGACAGGAGCAGCACCCGGTGTGTTTTTTTGCTGCTGTAGACCATCTGCTTCAAGGTTTGACGTGTTGTACATTCAGAGATGCTCTTCTGTAGACATCGGTTGTAACGAGTGGTTTTTTGAGTTACTGTTGCCTTTCTATCAGCTCGAACCAGTCTGGCCATTCTCCTCCGACATCAACAAGACATTTTCACCCACAGAACTGCCGCTCACTGGATATTTTCTCTGTTTTGAACCATTCTCTGATGGTCATTTGTGAAAAGACCAGCCTTTCTTGCACCAACAACCATGCCATGTTCAAAGTCACTTAAATCACCTTTCTTCCCCAACTGATGCTCAAACATACATTTAGATACGCCATCTTTATTTTTTGGCTCAACTGTCACAGAATGGAAAGCAGATTGTGGGATATTGAAGCATACATCTATGCTGCCTTCAAAAATCAATCAGATGAAGGTATCTCAGGAGACAGGAAATGAAGTTAACATGCCTTAATACCTTCCTAACTTGATGCATCCTCAGAAGGCAGCAATTCTCAGACGCAGCCCATGTCTACAAGCCTAAATGCATTGAGTTGAGTCGCTATGTGATTGGCTGATTAGATATTTGCGCTAAGGAGCAGTTGAACCGGTGTAATGATACTTTAATAATTGCATACATAACCTTTAAACGATAAAATATTCTTCGAAGATAACATTGTGCAACTTATTCTGAACTCTGTTCCAAAATGCATCATTGAGAACGGATGCATCTATGTTTAGTGAGGAGGAATTTCAGCTATGAGACAATGGCCGTGGCAGCAGAGGACTGGTCACATGATCAGATACCAACAAAAGTTCTTGAATGGTGTTTTTATTCTCTTGAGAAACTGACCCCTGTGTGAGTGAACACAGGTGTGTGGCTTTACATTGGGGTCAAATTTGTCCTCAGAAGATACAGTAGACATGACAAAACCTTTGGTCGAAACCTTTTGTACAGTATATGTAAAAGTTAGTGTTGCTAGGAACGCTCTAATCCGAAGTAAAGCGTCAGTCATTTGGGAAAACGCAGCAGTTTTATCAATAGCAGTTATTTTTTATTGTTAAATATTGCATGCAATCCTGCAGTGAGTGTCTTTATTTAACTTCCTGTTGGTATGTTTGTACATTTGTTTGGGTACAAACACTTGTACCAACATTCTTGCAGTCCACTGTTGTTCCTTTAGGACCATTTGGACTAAGAGAAACAGCATACAGTCAAAGTTTATTTATACAGTGACTATGTTTAGAACAACATAACACCCTTCCTGCTTTTGCTGTATTTGAGGTGTAGAATGTACCTATGTAATATTATGGATAATATACAAATATATAAAACAGAATATCTGGATGACATTTGCCAAAATTAGCAGTATGCAACCGACTTGCAATGCAATGCGATCAACTTTTTTGAAGTTTTTTTGATCTCAGAAAGTTTTTACCTGGGTAAACAAAGGTTCAATCTTAATTCAAATATATTTGGATATCATTTATTAGATTAAATATGCAAAATAATGAGGTCATGTGACAACAAATTTGACATTTATTATTCATTAAACTAATACATTTTTAACCAATTAATGGTTAAAAAATGTATTGGTGCATATTGTTTTTGAAAACAGCAGTTGTATGCACTGCTCTATATTATATTAATAAAAAGCTCCAGTCAGTATGTAAACTAATATTTCAGGTTACAAGTTGAGCTTTATTGACTGCATTTATTGACTGCAAATGCATTTACAGTGTACTTACAGTGGAAGTCTATGAGGCAACCATTCTATGTTTCTGTTTTTTTCCCACTGGCATGCCATTGATGCTATTGATACAGCATAACTATTTAACCTTGAATATTGCTTTAAAATAATAGTGAGCAAGTGTGTGTGGTTTAGGTATACCCTATGTTATGGGGACAAAATGTCCCCACAAAGATGGTGATATAAAAAATCCTTGTCCTTGTGAGGACATTTTTTGTGGTATATTTAAGTGATATTTTTTGAAATTGTAAAAATGCATTCGTTTTCTGTAATTGGGTAAGTTTGGGGATAGAATATACAGTTACAGTATAAAATCATAATGTCTATGGAATGTCCCCATAACACATGGAAACCCAACGTGTGTGTGTGTGTGTGTGTGAGTGGCTATTTTACCATCTACAGTCAATACTGGTGAGTCTGTCAGTGTGTCACTAGCAGAATGTAAGGCCAGGTGGCAGGCTGTCGCTACTGTGCGTTATTGGGTGGCCTCCAACTGACACTTCTCCAAACTTCAGGCCTCTGGAGAGTCAAACGAGAGAGACTGTGGATTATCTCAGTGTGAGCTGAAGAATGCAAATGGCCAGTTGCCCTTGAAATTGTAAACTTTGGCTAACATTTGACCTTAAGACTCAATACAAGTGATCCACTGATTGTTATTGTTATGACTTCAAGTAAAAGCCATTTTGGCATTACAAAGATATTTACTATGTGGCGTGACTATTTACTAGGTTCAGGCCCTGTTTTGTAACGTAGTCTTAGATCATGTGTGGACACGTTACTATTTGTAATGTTTTTGAAAGAAGTCTCTTATGCTCATCAAGGCTGCATTTATCTGATTAAAAACACAGAAAAAACAGGAATATTGTGAAATATTATTACAATTTAAGATAATGTTTTTCTATTTTAATATACTTTAAAATCTAATTTATTTCTGTGATGCAAAGCTGAATTTTCATCATCATTGCTCCAGTCTTCAGTGTCACATGATCCTTCAGAAAACATTCTAATATGATGATTTGATACTAGTTATGATCAATGTTGGAAAGAGTTGTGCTGCTTAATGTTTTTTTGGAACCTGTGATACTTTTTTCAGTATTCATTGATGAGTAAAAAGTTAACAGCATTTATTTAAAATAAAAAATTCTTTGTGACAATATAAGTAATAATAAGTTGTAACTATCATTTTTTTAATATAAATTTAACACATCCTTGCTGAATAAAAGTATACATTTCTTTCAAAAAAGGAAAGAAAAAACTGACCCCAAACCTTTGAACAGTAGTGTATATTGTTACAAAAATATTTCTATTTTGAATAAATGCTGAGACATTAAAAATAGTAATGTGTCCAAATTTTTGACCGGTACTGTATGTATGAATGTTTTGTTTTATATATATATATATATATATATATATATATATATATATATATATATATATATACTTGTCTTCTCACCAAAGGATGTCAATTGTTTTAAAACAGTAGAGTTATTTTTGTTTTATATATCATAGTATTTATTTATAATTTGATGTTTTTTTTTGTTTTTTTTTTAATTTATTAATAATTTTAGCATTTTATCTTCAACTTTATTGTATCTTATTTTTTTAATTTAAGTTTTCATCTAATATTTATAATTTATTGAATAAATATTTCAATTATCGAAAGCATTTTAAATATTTTAGTTTACCTGGTTACGCTACATAAAATCTGATTTTATATAATATATTGTTAGTCATTAAAATGAGTTCATAATTGAAAATAGTTTTAACCACAATGCTCAGATTACGTTGTGGTACGATTTGAATTGTCGAGAAGGTCGAGACCTCTGCGTTGGGACAGGCCATAATCACTATTTGATGTGTTTAAAACTAGTTCTTCTAGGTTAATTGTATGTTAGACAAGTTTATCAAACATGTCTAAGAGTTCTCACAACATAAAAGATGGGGTTTGTGGAGTTAAAAAAGTCAACATCCCACGTGCCATTGTCAATAGCACAATGCCGTTCTCTTGACACTATGCAATCAAGTCACTTTTGTGTCCATGTAATTGTTAGACCACCCACACAGACAACAGCCTTACAAACATCACAAAGTGTGGCACATTGACAGTTTCCTAGAGTCCATGATTTTCTTTTAGGAAGAGACGCTGATAATAATTCCTCATTTGGTATTGGTTCCCAGTGTAATGTCCACACCCATACTGGTCGGCAATGCGCATTTCCTTTGAAGGCCAGCTAGAAGTTCCTCACAACTAACAGATAACAGACAACAGACAAATGGCCATTCGTCCATTATGACCAATGCACGGAGTCTTATTTATAACGGCCACTGGGATGCCATTCTCTCCCAGTGAACTGGCTACCTCTCTTTCCAACAATAGTCCACACTGTCCTCGAGAGCCATAAATTATCTTCTAATATTAAATGCAACTGTCTGTCGACAGTCTCCATTGTGAGACCCGTTCCAATACCCCATCTTCACATGGGACGGCCCACCTTTGAGTGATGTAGGGTTGTAATGTGTCCTAAAAAGGCTTGAGGTTCTGAAGCCCTGGTGACACGGATCCTATATAAATACGGGAGCAGGTGAACTGTCCGTTCACTCTCTTTTTTTCTACCGCTCTTGAGGGAGCAAGATTTCCAGGCCTCTTGTGCAAGCTCTCCTGGGTGAGTGTACTTCAATGGATCTTTATGTTAAATGGTTTGTTGGACTACAGTAGATAGTGTAGCGAAGGTTTTTGGTTTTTGTATATATATATATATATATATATATATATATATATATATATAGTTTAGAACATTCTAATCATCAACCGCATTCACGCTCATGTTGTTCCAAACCTGTTTGACTTTGGGAAGCACAAAAGAACAAATTTTGAAAAACCGTTTTTGTCCGAGCACTACTGTTAAAAAGATTGGGGTCAGAAAGTTTGTCTATGGCTTTTATTCAGCAAATCCATTAAATTGGTCAACAGTGACAGTAAAGGCATAATGTTACGTAAGATTTCTATTTCAAATATATGTTGTTCTTTTGACTTTTCAAATTGATCAAAAGAATCTGAAAAAAAGCAATCATGGTTAATACAAAACTAGTACGGCTGTTTTCAACACTGATAATAATAACAAATGTTTTTTGCGCAGCAAATCAGCATATTAGAATGATTTCTGAAGGGTCATGTGACACTGAAGACTGGAGTAATGATGCTGAAAATTCAGCTTTGCATCACAGAAATAAATTACATCTTAAAATATATTAAAATAGAAAACAGTTATTTTAAATTGTAAAAATATTGAACAATATTACTGTTTTTATTGTATTTTTGATCTATTAAATGCAGCCTCGGTGAGACTTTTTTCTAAAACATTTTTTAAAAAATCTTGGCAAACTTTTAAACAGTAGTGTATGTTAAAATTCATAACTTCAAAATGTTTTCTGCAGAAGAAATATAGTCATAAAGTAATCATTTAATGATTTGGTAAACACACAGTGGAGCGTTGAAAATGTTGCATCTTCGTAACAACTACAGAAGCAGCACAATAAAAACATTACAGGCATATAAACTAAAGTTTTTTATGTTCAACTCAAGATATCAAATAATAATAAAATATGTATTATTTATAGCAAATTGCGCATCTGCCGAAGGGAGGGAATGACTGAATAACATGAGTTGTCAGAAAAGTTCTTTTTAAGCATAGAAGATGAATCATTTATGTATAGCTTCAAGTGCTACATAAATTCAACAAGTATTTAATAGTCAAGAGAAAATCCTTTTGCTTTTTAATGGAGTCATGTGTTTACTCCCCATGCCATTTGTGTTGAAACACCAGCTGTCTAAGCAAACATGTGCGACGAGGAAGAGACCACCGCTCTGGTGTGTGACAATGGCTCAGGTCTGGTGAAGGCTGGCTTTGCCGGTGACGACGCTCCCAGGGCCGTGTTTCCCTCCATTGTGGGCCGACCCCGCCATCAGGTGAGGCCGCAACGTTCACTGACGCCATCAGGGGCTTAGTCTTATTTTGATCCAATCAGTATAAAGCACCTCTTAAGCCACAGTGCTTACGCTTTCACCTTGACCTCTAAGCTGACACATCCTTATTTCTAATGTTTATTATCAGTGCTTCAGAATTTGAGTCAAATGTATTGACGAGTTTTTAAGTTGGGGCAAAAAAGGTCACCCTGAATGTGTGGACTGTGACTGACGGTGGTTTCTTCCTTTAGGGTGTCATGGTCGGTATGGGTCAGAAAGACAGCTATGTAGGAGACGAGGCCCAGAGCAAGAGAGGCATCCTCACCCTCAAATACCCCATTGAGCATGGCATCATCACCAACTGGGATGACATGGAGAAGGTAGACCATACGATTATTCTCTTTTAAGAAGTGTCGATAGCAAGATTTATTGGTAAAATTGTCTATTCTCAATAGCATAGAAATGTATGAAGCACAGCTCACTTGCAAACACAGCAGTTTTCTGTTGATCACCACAGCATAATTCGTTAGAACAACCTGAACCTGCTGCGAAATATGCATGAGGAAATCTTGCTCTTTGCACGAAATTTTCTATTGAAATGACTGGATTGCTATGGCGTTACATTTGTGCCAAAAAAGCGTTATAAGTTGCTCTAAATGAAGGTTCTGCTACGCATTTTACAGATGCAGAATGTTTAGATTTTTTTTCAATAATAAAACCTTTAGATGGATTTATTTTTCCCGTCCTATAAGCAAACAAATCTATTGTCCCAAGGTTTCATCTTTGTGCTTTGTCATAACAGAGTGCCCCAGGGATGACGCGTTTTTGTAGGCCAACCCGGAAGTTAACGGCGCACGAGTTCCCTGGACTGAAAGCCTATTCATTTTTCCCATAGAATTTTGAAAAATCGCAGAAAATAAGCTCTGTGTTTAACAAAGGGTTATGACACTTACATGTTTCGTCTATCAAGATAATCTTTACAAGTTGACACAACATTTATAGATTTTGAAGCCTAAATAAAGTCGTCAGATATAAAAGGCTAACAGCAGGCTATAAACAAACTACAGCACACCATGGTCGCGGATCAACGTCGTCACCACCAAGCGTCCTCAAACTTTATTTAGAAAACAACTCTATTTAAAAACATGCTCACTGATTATATATGCGCTGTGTATGAATACTTATCCACTTTTTCATGAGAAATGCTGTCCAAATGTCCTGTTTATCATGATGACGTCTAAAGTCCCCGCCAAAGGAAGTAGTCCCTTTTAGCAATTTGTTAGCAACCGCCGAATTTAAGACACAGTAAAAGTTTAAAAAATCACAAGTGGGTTATAACTGGTGTGTTTTATGTCATAGATCAAAACGTGAAAGTATTTAGAGGCTTTGTTTGCCACAGACCTTATTTCAGGCGATTTAGCAAAAACCCATTCAAAAAACCCATAGACTTTACGGCGTTGGAACCGGAAGTCCTAAAATGCTAACTCGCTTCCGGGTTTTGCCTACAAAAATGCGTCATCCCTGAGGCACTCTATATTCATAAAGATAAAGGTGAGAACTCATTATTTAAATAATCTAAACATTTTATTTCTTTTCCTGGATATCTGTAAAATGCATTGTGTACAATGAGGGTAGTAACATGGAGGATGAAAAATAATACAAGAGCAACAACAGTATAGCATAGACAAACGTAGTGTACAAAAAACACATTTTTGGCACAAATGGAACACCATAATTTTTGGAAACAGCCAAAAGCGACAGAAAAAGACAACACTGAAGATGACAGAACAAATTAAAAATCATCAAAGAACATGCACATCAGCAAATACTGATTTATAGGAAGTATGCAATAACTGTAAACATGCTTTTTGGCACAACTGGAACCTTTTGTCCATGAAAATCTGCCGAACGGTAAATGTGACCGCATCTTGTGAACTGAAAATATACAGTGTTTCGCCATATGTAATGACAAATACAATACTTTTTACTTAGATCTGGCACCACACTTTCTACAATGAGCTCCGCGTGGCCCCTGAGGAACACCCTGTTCTCTTGACTGAGGCTCCTCTGAATCCCAAGGCCAACAGGGAGAAGATGACCCAGGCAAGCCCTTTTTAGAACAATCTTTAAAAATCATGACATTAATAGCATTATGTCCATAATATTATATATACTGTATTTCAGATCATGTTTGAGACCTTCAACGTTCCGGCTATGTACGTGGCCATCCAGGCTGTGCTCTCCCTGTACGCCTCCGGCCGTACCACAGGTTAGCATTGGCTACATTGACTATAGTTGTTCTAAACTTCACCTTCTTGGTTTTTCATGCTTTTTTGATATGCTTCAGGTATTGTGCTGGACGCTGGTGATGGTGTGACCCACAATGTGCCCGTATATGAGGGTTACGCCCTTCCACATGCCATCATGAGACTGGATTTGGCCGGCAGAGACCTGACTGACTACCTGATGAAAATCCTGACTGAGAGAGGCTACTCGTTCGTCACCACTGGTAATTTAACGCTTTCTGCAGTTTCCACATAAATTATATATTGAATTTATTCATGTAATAGATAATAAACCGTATCTCAAATGTAAAATTTTGCTTATTTTATATTATACGTGACTCGTAAGCCTTCTTTTTTTACCTTTTACGCTGCAGTGAGTGATATCTTCATTAGCTAAACAGTACCGCCTTATGGTCAATGCTAGTAACTGCGCAACTGTACCAACTGCTGTTCTTTAATCATTCAAATGCATTTAATACCTTTCTAACTCGCTGTTACAGCCGAGAGGGAGATTGTTCGTGACATTAAGGAGAAGTTGTGCTACGTGGCTCTTGACTTTGAGAATGAGATGGCCACCGCCGCCTCCTCCTCATCTCTGGAGAAGTCCTACGAGTTGCCCGACGGTCAGGTCATCACCATTGGTAACGAGAGGTTCCGCTGCCCCGAGACCCTCTTCCAGCCCTCTTTCATTGGTCAGTTTCTCATTGGGTCATTAAAATAACTGCTGGATTTGGATGGTTTCTTTCCCTAGTTAAAAATACTAGCGGAATGAATCCCAATGGAGATTTTAGGCCTGTAGGATATAACTATAAACAAAAATATAACAAATAAGAGTAAAAATATTTGAATAAAGAGTAACAATTTCACTTTTTCCAGTAGGAAATGGTATTTTTATTATTTTTTAGATGATTCACATTTGATTTAATAAGGATTAAATATAAATTGTAAAAATATAAAATAAAATAAAATCATTTAAAATAAAAAGTAGGAAATAATTATTTTTTAATTTAATTTTATTTTATTTTAGATGATTCTTAGGCTTTTAGATTTATTTAGTATTGGATCTAAATTATAATATATGTTCTTATCCTCCTGGGACCCAGGAATAGACTTCTGTCCTCTGCAGTGGACATTATATTTTAGTGATTTTCTCTGACATCATACAAGTCACATGTGTTTTCAGTCTGGATGTCCTGTAAAGAGCACATTCAGGGCTTTGCAGAGATACTAAATTTTTAGAGGTTTCGCCATGACAACAACTTCTTGGTCTTTAAATATGACTGAAAATGAAAATTATCATTTAAATCTGATTAATTTTCTAATTGTTTGTTATAAATCAACATCTCAGGAAAATGTTATAGGGACTCATATCAAAATATGACTTTCTGTTATGAAACAGGACATCGATTTCATACATGACCTCTGAAGAGGACAACAGGACTTAAATCATGTTTATCAGACATTTTAGGAGATACATCAAGTTGAATATCAGTATTCCTATTAATTATTAGATAGTATTATGGAAATGTTGTCAATTATTACTCCCATTATTACACTTATTTTCCATTGCATGTTGCTCCAAGCACACTATAATATGCAAATTAGATACAGTGTATAGATGCATTGTATTGAATGGGAAAAACCATGGCTAGCACATATTGCATAAAGTAAAATGGTAAATCAATTAATTCCATTATATCTTTCATAACATAGTTGAGAATCATCTTTATACAAAGTTTGGTTAAAAATAATCCTGAAGCCTAAAAATTGATTGGTGATAAAAAAAAAAAAAAATCCCATTGTTTTTGCCTATTATTTCATGCCATTTTATTTTTCAAACTTAGTCCTGGTGTCCACGACAGAGGACATAGTATAACCTATGAATAAAATACAATTTTTAATTTAATTTGTTTCTTATGCTGTAAACAATATAATGACGTGAAAAAATATTAAATTAAAAAAAAAAAAATTTATGTTTCCCGGAAGGATATAGGAATCCAACGGTTATTTTCCCATTAGCACTACTTAATTTTCTCCTAAGAAAAAAAATAAATAAATAAAAAAATATATATATATATATATATAATATATGGGTTGTTCATAATTTTTCTGGTCAGCCAAAAACTATTTAATCAGTATACTCATGTAACTCTTGAGAAAACGACTTTTGTTATGTCGAGATCACAAGAAAACAAGACAGAAAAAATAATAGTGCATGTCCTCTAAGGGCTTCCATAGAATCATGTTCACATTCCTTTAGGATTTTTGACTAAGTTTCTTCTTAATGATAGACAAGCTTTGAATATCCCTACATTATGCCTTGTTTTTTAATCAATTATTAATGTAAGTTTCTGAAACGGGGCCTACATTGAACCACTAAGCCCACACTCCAAATATATTCTCCCTTTTGAGCCATTGCCAAGCCTAGATTCCCATTGATGAAAAATTCATGCTATTAATAATTCTCAATCATTTGCACATCAGCCTATGTGCGGCAACACAATTAAACCCACCTTCCATGTGCACGGCATAGCGGTCAAGATTCCCACATAGAAAAATTTAAAACAACTGCATTTTTCGGCGATATCAGTGCACTTTTAGGAGAGGTGACACAGTGACGGATCACCTTTTGTCAGGAACTAATTAAGAGCGTTTCAGTATATGGCCACAGGCTGAGGGGCTATTTATGGTGTACAGGGTTCTTAGTCTTGACATTGTACATCAATCACTGTTTCCTTATCCAGTAGAGCTGATAGGACAATGCCTCACCAGTTCTTCCCTTAATGAAATCAGCGCTATTATGTAATCTGCACTTACATGAATTAGCATGGTACAGCATATGTAATGTAGGCCTATTTAAATGGAAGTTTGTTTCATGTATAATCCCATTCATCATCTAAATCACATTGTCTGTAGGTATGGAGTCTGCTGGTATCCATGAGACCACTTACAACGGCATTATGAAGTGCGACATTGACATTCGTAAGGACTTGTACGCCAACAACGTACTGTCTGGCGGTACCACCATGTACCCTGGTATCGGTGACAGGATGCAGAAAGAGATCACAGCTTTGGCTCCAAGCACCATGAAGATCAAGGTACAGTTTAGGACTAGTTCATTTTGGAGATGAACTTTTTAAGAGCTTAAAGTCTTGAAATCAAAATGTACGTTTTTTAGCTTTTAGTATGAATATGTTAGCCATATGGTTATGAATAAGCTGGTGTGTTCCAATATTCGCATTTAGGAAATATAGCATTCAAAACTTGTAGTATCTCACTTCCGCTAAAATGGATCACAGATTTTCATGACATCACATCGCGCTTTAGTGTCTCATCAAATCTTCTGTCCAATCAAATGCTCTCTAGAATCTGAAGTCCCGCCCCTCCTTCACTCTTATGCTGTGTTCACACCAGACGCGACTTGCGCGAATAAATCGCGCTATTCGCGCGTAGTTGGACGCTTGAACATTTTGAGTTTACTCGCTTCATTCGCGCGTGACATTCGCTTCATTCGCGCGTGAAAATCCCTTCACAACAGACGCGAATTCGCGTCATGAGAGGGGCTCTCCCGCTCCTTTATGTGTCCCAGACTCTCCCACTGCTTTCTGCACACTTCCTCTGAATAAACACAACGTGTCAGTGGGGAAATAATTGTAAATTACAGCGAATAAGCTCAATTGGTCGTCTTTAGTTGGCTTGTAGTCTTAATATGTATTTATATATATGTATATATATAGCTCAAATTGAGTAAAGACCGTTTTTTACAACTTATCAGATTGTCCGACCTCCTCACTCACTTTCTTTCAAACACGGTCCTTTTTATTTCTGTTTCTATAAATGTATGAAGATGTACAGCGACGATGATTTTGTCCTCCATTGTTGTTTCGAATTTCTGCCTCAGCTCGCTACGTCACGTCACTACTAGAGCAAGCTCCCGATTGGTTAACGCGGCGCGGAAATTCGCCAAAGTTCAGATTTTTCAACTTGCGCGATTCGCGCGAATCGCGTCATTCGCGCGAATCGCTCAATTCGCGCCGCGTCATTCGCGCGAATCGCGTCATTCGCGCCGCTTCATTCGCGCGAATCGCGCCGCAGGATGTCAATTCGCGTCTTTGCATTGACTTAACATGTAAATCACTCGCGCTTACCGCTTCATTCGCGTCCGGTGTGAACGCACCATTAGGGGCCGTTCACACAGAACGCGTTTTTCTATTCCAATGCGCTACTTTCCCATTGTTTTTCTATGTAAACATGCGCTTGACGGACGTGCATGACCGTTACGCTCGCGTCTTTTGCAGCGCCTCTCACATGAGCACCGCGTTTTTAGGACGCCATGTCAAGTTAAAATAATTTCAACTTTTACATGCAGCGCCGCTCATCAATGTCAGTTCCAAAACAGTGGACCAATCAGAAGAACTCGGAGGCGGGGCGAACGTTGCAAGCTTTTGTTTACAGTAGCAAGTTGGCATGACAACTGTTTTATATGACGGCAACACGGCGGAGGAGGCGCTCATTATTATCTTATTTTCTTTTTTTCCATGTCAAAACTTGTATATGTCAATTCTGCTGTTAACCTATTTTTATTATTTCCGTTGTTGTCGTTATTGCCTCACGTCTCAAAAGCGCGTCTCGAGACACTCGCGTTCTACGCTGCGCTTTTTTAAAAACCACTCCTGAGCGCCGCGTCTCGCGTTTTTAGACGCAAAGACGCGTTCTGTGTGAACGGCCCCTTAGTCGCTGAAGCCTCGGCTGAAATCGGTCACTTGTTCACACGTATACTAGTTTCTACATGGTGAATGGCACACAGTGCACTATATAGAGAATAGGGAACGATTTAGACAATGTAAATAGGCTTCCTTCGACGTCCTTTTTGACGTTAGTGTCACATGACCGCCACAGCGCGAGCACAGTCTGCTCCGGTCCAGAGACACGCGGATCATATGCGTGAGTCGGCACAGACCACAAAAGGTATCGGACCCATTTAAATTCTGCACAGAATGCTGTATATGAGCGATATAAAACGAGAAACGGTTAGAGATTAGGAGGAAACTGAGGTTTTACAGAGTCTAACGGCTCTGGTCGAGCTGTAACATAAACAAAACGCTATTGGCTGTTTTTAAAAAAGGAGCGGGGCTGTTCGATATATCCATATTCATATAATATAGTCATGGAATTTAGATAAGGTTTGTCCAAGAAGTTGCTAGATTTGTCGCTAGGCTTTTGATAAAAGTCGCTAAATTGGCAGCAAGCTCGTGCTGCAGTTTTGACGTCTGCCCCTTTAAATGCGCGAGCTCTTTAAAGTCAGGTGGGTTCTGATTGGCTGCGCTTTTATCGTTCATCAGCCTGAACAAAATCGTTCTGAAAGTGATTACAACTAAATCATAATCGTTATAGTTGTCGTGTGGACTTTATTCTTTTATATATTGAACGATATTTAGAAATAGGCCTATATATTTGTTGTTATAGTAATCGTCCTTGTTGTGTACGGGCCTTAATAGAGATTATTTTTTATGTTTTTTAAGTGTCTGATATGAATATGCACCAATGTTTAATTATTAATCTATTTTTAATTTATTTTAATTTATTTTTAATTAATTCTGTTTTTGAAACAATAGTAAATAAATAATCATTACACTACAACAATAATGAGTATGAATTGGCCTAAATATTTTAATGATTAGCCTAATATTATCACTAATATTTATTAATATTCATTATTTGTTGTTTTGCCATTTAAATATTTTTTAATCAAAGATATAGATCATTTCTATGTTCAAGTGTCCAATTACTGTTAAATTTCTAGATACAAAAGTAAAACAAAACAATAATACTATGTTCATTCATTATGAATAATGTGTATATGTTTATATATTTATAACATGTGTATGTATGTATATGTATATGTGTATGTATACACACGTACAAGAAAATATAGTCAAACAATAGATATTTCTGTCTTTCTACTTCAGAATTTTAGGTTTAATTTAACGTTACTTGCCGTTTCTTTATAATTAATTATAAAACTATCTATCTATCTATCTATCTATCTATCTATCTATCTATCTATCTATCTATCTATCTATCTATCTATCTATCTATCTATCTATCTATCTATCTATCTATCTATCTATCATCTTCTGATAGACTGTATTGTCTTCAAAACCCATCAAACTTTAAGCTTTAAAACTTTCTGGTCAGGCTTTCTCAAGCCAACTTCAAAGTTTGTCTCAACAAACTTTTTAATAGTTTGTTTATAACTGTTTTTGTTATTATTATCATGATTATTATCATTATTATTTATCATGAAAATTAAATTTTCCTTGTCCACTACAGATGATTGCCCCTCCTGAGCGTAAATACTCTGTCTGGATCGGTGGCTCCATCCTGGCTTCCCTCTCCACCTTCCAGCAGATGTGGATCAGCAAAGACGAGTACGAGGAGGCCGGACCCTCCATTGTCCACAGGAAGTGCTTCTAAATCCCTCCTCTTCTCATTCTCCTCCGTCCTGGACTCTCCTTGTAGTCTTTGCACCATGTTATGTCCTGTGTTTGTACTGCAGACATTTGTTTCAAATTCCCCTGTA